>NC_061511.1:50182609-50470193 GCF_022539505.1 Lolium rigidum | reverse complement strand
GAGAGACACCACTAGTGAACTATGGACCCCGGTCCATTCTTTTACATCTGAATACATTCTACTGCTTTTACAGTTCTTTGCAAACAAACACCATCTTCCACTCGATACGCTTAATCCTTTGTTTTCAGCAAGCCGGTGAGATTGACAACCTCACTCTTACGTTGGGGCAAAGTACTTTGATTGTGTTGTGCAGGTTCCACGTTGGCGCCGGTTTCACTGGGTGTTGCGCCGCACTACATTCCTCCACCAACAACCTTCACGTGCTTCTTGGCTCCTACTGGTTCGATAACCTTGGTTTCTTACTGAGGGAAAACTTGCCGCTGTGCGCATCATACCTTCCTCTTGGGGTTCCCAACGGACGTGTACATCTACGCGCATCATGCTTCTTCACACTGCAAGTCAAAGATGCTGGCCATAAATTGTCGGCATACACCTTTCCTTTGATTTTTTTCCCAAAATTTGTAGCAAGGTGACGCATGCATTCCCTATGCTCTACTCCAGGGAACATATTGTCCACGGCTACTTCTAAACCCTTGCAAGCATCTGTATGAATTACCAACCCATTGGGATGTGCAATAGCCCGGCGTAGATTCTGCAAAAACCAAGTCCAGCTCTCCTCAGACTCTGCCTCTATGACGCCATAAGCAACTGGAAATACAAAATTGTGTCCATCAACTGCACAAGCTGATACTAACTGTCCTTTAAACCTCCCTGTGAGAAAAGTAGCATCAATAGCCAAATAGGGCCTGCAGCCTTCCAAAAAACCCCAGCGACAAGCCTCAAAGCAGAGAAAAACCCTTCTAAAGCATTTTTGGTCATTGTCATTCCCCTCAATGTGTACTCCACGGTGTGGTGATCAATATCTACAATACTACCTGGGCTGGTCTTCTCCACTTCACCCTTAAATGAATACAACAGTTTAAAACTTTCCTGCCAATTACCATAAATAGAATCCGTAGCATGTTGTTTTTCATTCAAAACCCTCATGTATGGTACCTCTATCTTGAACTTTTCTTCGAGCTTCTTCTGCAACTCCTTTGTACCCACTTGATGGTCTTCTGTCACCCACCGTTTTACTTCTTCAGCCACCCATCTTGACTTGGCTCTACTGATTGTTTCCTTCCTCAGGGTTGATTCCAGGCATGTGTGCCTAAAAGGGTTCACTTTGACTTGAACATTCGTGCTATTTCGCATTTTAGACGCGTGCATCCTCCATGGACAATCTTCAGTCGGACAGTGCACTCTGTAACGTACTCTGTCGCTCTTGTCAACTTCAAATGTACGCTCTGCCTTGATGCAGTATGTCACAAGTGCATTTCTACACTCACTCATGGATGCAAAGATGGTACCTTCTTCCATCTGAGAGTTTGCAGGGTCCCATTCAATAGCTGGAAGGTCTTCGTCCTGAACTTCCTCATCATCAATCACAAAAGCCTCATTGTCACACTCATCTCGGTTTTCAGCCCGACATGGCCGTCGTAAATTCTGCACAACATCAGAATATAGCCTCTCTTCATCATCAATGTATTCAGGCTCCACTTTTCTTGGGACCCTACTGCCGGTGCCCATGTTTGACGAGCCACCACGTCGCCGTGCACTAACTGAAGCTCCCCTAACTGAACTGTTCTGGCTAGAGCTGCCATTACGACGACATGAATCTGTCCGAGAAGGTCCAACTGCCGGCACAACCACATCATTTTGCAGCCTCACATGAAATTGTCTTTCTCCTTATGCTTAGCAAACATGGTAGCGAGATCTTCATCATTACTAACTTTCACCCAATCACTTCCTGACAAAGGATTAATTTGTCAATGCCTACAGATTGTAGACTAGGGTTTTGCTAGAAGTAGAGGGCAAGTAGATCTCGAAGGTTTCAGCCGAAAAGTACTCGCTGATTGTAAAAACTAGGATTCTGTTGACAATAGATTCGATCCTTTCTTTGTCCCTCGACTCCCCTTTATATAGGAGGTGGAGCCGAGGGTTTTCGTAATACACAAGTTACAGAGTTCGAGAGGGTTTCGTACCCATCCCGTAAGATTACAAGTCTCTATACTTCCTAATATAATCTATCTTTCCTTAACACTAAATGGGCTTCCGAATCTTCTTATTCTTCGAGTCCTGGGCCTTCAATAAACCCCGGGTACCATCTTCGGCAGGCCCATTGGGGATGCCTATGTCAGTAGCCCCCGAGATTTTTCTTGAATCGAAGAATCAGGGAAAATCTCCAACTTTAATCATTCAGTAATCTTGTCGAATTTAATGCATAACCTTTCGATATGCAAATATTATTTTGTACAGGGATATCAGTAATTGGGGCTAGTTCATCTGACGGATCAGGTACTAGTTAACTGCTCTAGTAGCAATCCGCAAAAACCTTCTTCAAGATCACGTCCCTGGACATGATCTCGGGATACTGGTGTAAACTTCGACAGGTGCCGCTTAAGGTCTTACCATTCTGTCGAGTCCCAGTCATATTTTATCGGGTACCTAATGTGTCCGTTAGTATTTTTCTTCGTATCTGTTGATATGGAAAAAAGTAGCAATCCGCCGTCAGAGACGATGCCACGCCACTCAGAACGGATCTGGGGTCTTACCTTCGCAAAGTTTTGCGGCATTCAGAGATTTATTCGCGACTTCTAGCGCTCTGAGAATATATTGTCGAGTGCTTTTCGGCTGTTGGAATAGCACATTTTATTGAGTCATATTTGATGACTTATTTTGTCCTCCCGATGGGAGTATATGTAGAGTTATCTGTATAACTCGAAATATACTTCTTTTTCTTTCTTTTGGTCTAAATTCATCGGGCACGCGAACAGCGTTCCCGATGGGAGTAGCCCCCGAGGCTACAACCAAGGACTTGTGCTTGGTTGTAGGCTCCACAGATTAATATTTTCTGCCACTATATTGGTAATCCTTCCCGAGCTTTTTCATATCTATCGGGTGCGCGACCAGCGCTCCCGATGGGAGTAGCCCCCGAGGCTATGAACAAATGCTTGCATTTGGTCATAGGCTCTCGCCATTTCTATTTTGTCATACTCGAAGTTTTCCAAAGTAGCCCCCGAGCATTTGGGCAAAAACTTGTATTTGATCAAAGGCTCTCGAAATAATCTTGCGTTGTCGATATTTTCACCAGGCTTCTTAGTCGAGTTTTTCTTTTACCTCAATGACGTCATTGCTGATGATAGCCACGATTACTGTATTGGAAACATGCGAAAACCGCTTCGCTCACTGCCTCGTGGGTCCAGATTCCCTCTCCAATGGACACGTCGTGCAAGTGGGGGACACACGTCTCCCGCTTTTACTGGCACATGTACTGCAGGTTCTGTAATTTCTCGTCATAATGAAATTACCTTTTAGCCCTTGACTACGTGTACAACATCTGGTCCACAATTTCTTCATCCAACGGTGCGTCGTTTCACCGCACCTGCATATAAGGTCATCGTCTTCCTCAATCAATACTTCCACTCGCGCCGCACTTCTGTTCCTCTGCAAAAAAAATCCTACATTGCTCTCATCGCTTTGAGCGCTCCTCCAAGCTCGTGCTGTTCTGCTCCATTCTAGTAGAAACCATCACCCTCGCGACACACTAATCATATCACTCCAAAATCCCCAATGGCTACTGCAGCTACATCTCGAGAGAATTTTATGCTTCAGCTGCTGACAGATGCTAACTTGGATATGGCAGGTATGCTTCATTATCTTTGTCGTGCTTTATTTTTCTTTTTTGCTTGTCTTCTCGTTGCCCGCTGATTCTTTCAAAAATAGGTTCCTTCTTGGATGCTACTACCGAAGATGAACGTGTCGAAGCTCGCTCCAATGCACTTCTCAGGCTTGCGCGTGATCATGGTTCAAATTTTTGGGGCACGCCTGAGCGGACTCGCCAGATCGTCAGGTTTCAGGATCGAGCGCTTCAGGTCCGCGATTATCTCGACTTCTGTACCAGGACCTTGTCTCTTGTCTATGGTACCATGTTTCCTCGTAATAAGATGCCAGAGACTCTTCCTGCTTTGATGGACAAATTTCGGGATGCTCCTCGAATCCACGGCTTTGTGCGGGCCCAATTAGCTGCTGGCGCAAGGTTTGCTATGATCATGATAAAAATCTGCTACCCGAAGTTGGACGTGGGTCAGGTTGTTCCAAAGTGCCTGGCCAAGATGGCGAAGAGGAGGAAGAACTTCAGCAAATATGACGACGTTGTGACCCCTGTTGCCGAAGATATGATGGATGAACTTCTTCGGATGCACGCCGAATTTTTCGTGAAGGGCAGCTATGCTAAACATAGCACTCGCGCGATAAATAATGAGCGACTGACGATAGATAATATACTGGGTAACCCTTGAAGATTTGTTGCTCCAAGGATTGTATCTTGTGTAGTAGACATAATCTATGTTGTAAAGTCACTATATTTCTGTTTTTCAATGCCAAGCCCCCGGGCGTTTTGATGGCGATGTTTTCTTTTTATAATGCGAGATTGTCCCAAGGCAAGATAAATTATATTTGTGCACTATTTTTGCGGGTGCGAAACCCCGAGCTTTATGTTGATTGCTATTTGGCGACATATTTTTATTTGGCGAGGTATTTTATACCAAGGCGAGATATTTTGCAGGTTGTATTTGTCGGCATTGTGTAGATATATATTGTATCTTCTGGGTAGAAGCCCCCGAGCCTATCGAAAAGATATATAATTCCACTATCTTTATTATATTGCAGCACCGCGAGCCCGCCTCATTAAAAACCTTTCCCGGCCCCACTCGGTGCCCCGAAAAAGGAAAAGAGTGCGTCTGAAAACTCGTGGGCGTTTCAGTACATTGTATGTTTACAGAGGAGACTATATTTTGGCATCTAAGCGTAGAAACGCCTGAGCTGCGCCACGTTCCAAGGGTTTGGCTCAACAATCCCCGTCTTCTTGTCCTTGATTCTGTATGCTCCTCCTTCGATTACCTCTGTGACGATGTAAGGTCCAAGCCACGGTGACTCAAGTTTTTCATGGCTTTTTTGATTGAGTCGTAAAACCAAGTCCCCAACTTGAAAAGATCTTGGTCGCAATCGTCGACTGTGGTAGTTTTTCAGGTCCTGTTGGTATTTGGCGACTCGTGACAATACTTCGTCTCGAGCCTCATCAAGTGCGTCGACATCATCCTCCAAAGCTCTTCTCGAAGTTTCTTCATCATATTCTGTAACTCTTGGAGAATCATGCTCTATTTCTATTGGCAGTACTGCTTCAGCTCCATGGACCAGGAAAAACGGCGTCTCCTGTGTCGCCGTGTTTGGTGTTGTTCGAATACTCCACAACACACTTGGTAGCTCCTCTGGCCAGGTGTGTCGAGCTTTTTCCAATGGTCCTAACAGGCATTTCTTGATACCATTGCAGATGATGCCATTGGCTTTCTCGACTTGACCGTTGGTCCGTGGATGTGCGACAGACGCAAAACTCAATTTAATGCCCACTTCTTCGCAATACGCTTTGAACTCCTTGGATGTGAAATTGCCGCCATTGTGTGTGATGATGCTATGGGGAACTCCAAATCGAAAGACAATGCTTTTCACAAACTTGATTGCTGATGCGCCGTCCGGTGAATTTATCGGCTTTGCTTCTATCCACTTGGTAAATTTGTCGACAGCAACGAGCATATACTCATATCCTCCTGGCGAAGCTTTGTGTAGTTTTCCCACCATATCGAGACCCCATTGAGCAAAGGGCCAGGATAGTGGGATTGGCATCAGTTATGCTGCCGGAGCGTGAGGTTTAGCGGCGAATCTCTGGCACGCGTCGCAAGTTCGCACTATTTCCTTTGCGTCCTCAATTGCTGTTAACCAATAAAATCCTGCTCTGAAGACTTTAGCCGCGATAGCTCGGCTGCTTGCGTGATGCCCGCATATTCCTTCGTGTACATCTTTCAGGATGATCCTTCCTTCTTCGGGTGTGACACATCTCTGTAGCACACCCGAAATACTTCACTTGTACAACTCCACTTTTATCACAGTAAAGGCTTTAGATCGTCTGATTACTCGCCTTGCTTCAACTGGATCGTCGGGTATTGTTTTCCTTAAGATGTATGATATGTACGCCTGCATCCATGGAATTTGCACCATCATGACTAACTCCTGTTCCTCTTCTTCTTCTTCCAATGATTCTTTGGTGGCACTCGGAGTTTTTTCTTCTTTCTCCTTCTTCTTTGTTTTCATTGGCTTCGTTGATCTCTCGCTTATTGATACGTCCAATTTGCATCACTATTTTATATCATAATTTGCTGTTATTTATTGATATATTTCATATTGGGACACAATACTTATGTTATTTCATCTATTTTGCATATTTCATGATTATTGGAGGGTCAAGCACCGGAGCCAGGATTCTGCTGGAAAAAGCACCGTCAGAACGCAATATTTCGGAAGATCAACTGTGGAAGGAAATTACACGTAAATTCCTATTTTTCCAGAAGACGAAGCCGCCCTATGAGGAGGGGGGCCCACAACCCCTTTCGCCTCCTTTTCTTCGCGTACTCCTTCGTCCCGAAAACCTAAGCCACAGAGGGTTCCTCACGAAGAGTTACAGCCGCCTCTGCGGGGCGGAGAACACCAGAGAGAAAAGAGCTCTCCGGCGGGCAGGAATCCGCCGGGGAAATTCCCTCCCGGAGGGGGAAATCGACGCCATCGCCATCGTCATCGAGCTGGACATCATCTCCATCATCATCATCATCATCATCATCTTCATCATCTACACCGCCATCTCCACCGCTGCACCTCGTCACCGCTGTAACGATTTGGGTTGGATCTTGATTGTTTGATAGGGGAAACTCTCCCGGTGTTGATTTCTACTTGTTATTGATGCTATTGAGTGAAACCATTGAACCAAGGTTTATGTTCAGATTGTTATTCATCACCATATCACCTCTGATCATGTTTCATATGATGTCTTGTGAGTAGTTCGTTTAGTTCTTGAGGACATGGGTGAAGTCTAAATGTTAGTAGTGAACTATGGTTGAGTAATATTCAATGTTATGATATTTAAGTTGTGGTGTCATTCTTCTAGTGGTGTCGTGTGAACGTCGACTACACGATACTTCACCATTTATGGGCCTAGGGGAGTGCATCTTGTATTCGGTTGCTAATTGCGGGGTTGCCGGAGTGACAGAAACCTGAGCCCCCGTTGGTATATCGCTGCAGGAGGGATCGCAGGATCTCAGAGTTTAAGGATGTGGTTAGATTTATCTTAATTACTTACTTGTAGTTGCGGATGCTTGCAAGGGGTATAATCACAAGTATGTATTAGTCCTAGGAAGGGCGGTGCATTAGCATAGGTTCACCCACACAACACTTATCAAAACAATGAAGATTAATTAGCTGTATGAAGCGAAAGCACTAGACTAAAATCCCCGTGTGTCCTCAAGAATGTTTGGTCATTATAAGTAAACAAACCAGCTTGTCCTTTGTGCTAAAAAGGATGGGGCCACTCGCTGCAATTATTTCTCTCGCATTTTACTTACTCGTACTTTATTCATCTGTTACATCAAAACCCCTTGAATACTTGTCTGTGAGCATTTACAGTGAATCCTTCATCGAAGCTGCTTGTCAACACCTTCTGCTCCTCGTTGGGATCGACATTCTTACTTATCGAAGATACTACGATACACCCCCTATACTTGTGGGTCATCAAGACTATTTTACGGCGCCGTTGCCGGGGAGTGAAGCGCTATTGGTAAGTGGAATTGGTAAGGAAAACCTTTACTTGTTTGTGCTGATTTTATTTACTGTCTGCTGCTATAAGTCATTATGGAGAGATCTTCTCTTCAATTTCTATTTGGGAAATCTACTACTACTGCAACGGTATTGGATGAGGCGCCGGGTGAGGAAGTGATACCATATAAAATACCTATGAAAATTATTGAACGTGTTATGGATAACCGCTATGAAGGGGATGGAACTGTCCATCCTGGTGATCATTTACTGTTTTTGCATGAATTATGCAGGTTATTCAAATGTGCAGGTATTGCTATGAATGAAGTTAGAAAAAACTATTCTCTATATCGCTGTCTGGTAAAGCGGCGCATTGGTTTAAATTGCTGAAGAATGGTGATTCTCTTGATTGGGAGGACATTGTGCCTTTATTTTATTCCAAATTCTATCCTCCAAGTGAAATTCACAAAGATCGGAACCACATATATAATTTCTGGCCTCATGATGGAGAGAGTATTGCCCAAGCTTGGGGGAGATTGAAGTCTTTAATGCTCAAATGCCCCATTCATGAGCTTCCTGGTAATGTTATTATTGATAATTTCTATGCAAGACTTTCTTTTCAAGACAAGACCTTGCTTGGATACTTCTTGTTCTGGATCATTTACACGCAACAAAGAAGAGTTTAAAAGGGACCTTCTTGATCGGATCCAGGAGAATGCTTGAAGGATGGGAGAACGACAAAGATAGAGAGTCAAGTATAATCTTTGATTATAAATGCATTGAAGCTTTTATGGATACTGATAAATTTCGTAATATGAGTGCTATTTATGGTCTTGATTCCCAAGTTGTTGCAAATCTTTACAAAGCTTTTGCCTCTCATTATGAATTGCCTAAGAAGAATTTTGATAAGTATCATGAACCGTATAAAGATAAAATTGATTCATCTGTAAACAAATGTGTAGTGATTGAAACTGTTGATCATGTTATTCCTGAAGCTTATATTGAAAAAACTCCTTTTCCTGCTAAAATGAAAGAGTACTCTGTTATATCTAGTGTGGTTAATAAAAGTGAAAAGAAACATATAGAACCTGAAGAACAAATTAAGGTTGAACCTCGTTGTTGCAATAGTTAAAGATCTTGTAGTTGAAAATGTGGAGGATGGTCATATTATTTTCACGTGAAGATGCTTCTAATATTGTTTCACATCCTAATAAACCCAAACAAGTTAGTGTTCCTATGCTATCTGTTAGAATTGGTGATCATTGCTATTATGGTTTATGTGATATTGGTGCAAGTGTTAGTGCTATTCCTTATGAGCTTTACACGGAGATTTTGCACGAAATTGATTCTTGTGAACTTGAAGATATTGATGTGGTTATTCAGCTGGCTAATAGAGAAACTATTTCTCCAATTGGTATTGTTCGAGATGTGGAAGTTCTATGTGGTAAGATTAAATATCCTGCTGACTTTTTGGTACTTGGTTCTGCTGCTAGTGATTATTGTTCTATCATTTTTGGTAGACCTTTTCTAAATACTTGTGGAGCTATTATAGATTGCAAGAAAGAGAAAATTTTGACTAAATTTGCTGGTGAATCTTATGAGTTTAACTTCTCTAAATTTACCAAAACTCCTTATAAAGCTGATTTGCCTAGTGATGATTTTAAAATGGAGCAGTGTGCATCTATTGTTCTTGTTCCTAATAATCCTTTGCGGCAACATTTGGAGAATAGCGAGAGTGAATTTTTAGGAAAGAAAGAGATGAGCTTGAGGAAATTTTTCTTCGCCAACCTATTCTCAAGCATGATTTACCGGTGGAAGATTTGGGTACAACACCGCCACCAAAGGAAGATCCTGTTTTTGATTTAAAGCCTTTACCTGATAATCTTAAATATGCTCATATTGATGATAAGAAAATATATCCTGTTATTATTAGTTCTAAGCTTTCGAGAGATTGAGGAAGAAAGGTTATTGGAAATATTGAAGAAACACCGAGGAGCTATTGGCTACACTCTTGATGATTTGAAGGGGATTTCTCCTTCTATTTGCCAACATGCTATTAATATGGAAGATGATGCAAAGCCTGTTGTTGAACATCAGCGTCGTCTAATTCCGAAGATGAAGGAGGTGGTAAGGAATGAGGTATTAAAACTTCTTGAAGCTGGTATTATATATCCTATTGCTGATAGTAGATGGGTTAGTCCTGTGCATTGCGTTCCTAAGAAAGGAGGAATGAGCTGTTGTGCCTAATGATAATGATGAGCTCATCCCTCAAAGAGTAGTTGTAGGGTATAGAATGTGCATTGATTTTCGAAAAGTTAATAAAGTTACTAAGAAAGATCATTACCCTTTACCATTTATTGATCAAATGTTAGAAAGGTTGTCTAAAAATACTCACTTTTGCTTTCTTGATGGTTATTACGGGTTTTCACAAATTCGTTGTTAAAGCTAAAGATCAAGAGAAAACCACTTTCACTTGTCCTAATGGAACTTATGCTTATAGGCGTATGCCTTTTGGTTTATGTAATGCTCTTGCTACTTTTCAAAGATGCATGTCTGCTATTTTTCATGGCTTTTGCGAGAGTATTGTAGAGGTGTTCATGGATGATTTTTTATGTCTATGGGAATTCTTTTGATAATTGCTTGCGAAACCTCGATAAAGTTTTGCGAGAGATGTGAAGAAACTAACCTTGTTCTTAATTGGGAGAAATGCCACTTTATGGTTAATGAAGGAATTGTATTGGGACATAAAATTTCTGAGAGAGGTATTGAAGTTGATAGAGCTAAAGTTGAAGCAATTGAGAAGATGCCCTATCCGAGGGATGTTAAAGGTATTCGTAGTGTTCTTGGTCATGCTTGGGTTTTATAGGAGATTTATTAAAGATTTCTCCAAGATTTCAAAGCCTCTTACTAATCTTCTTCAAAAAGATGTACCTTTTGTTTTTGATGATGATTGTAAGGAAGCTTTTGAAACTCTAAAGAAAGCCTTAACAAGCTGCTCCTGTAGTTGAACCTCTCGATTGGAATTTGCCTTTTGAAATTATGTGTGATGCTAGTGATTTTGCTTGTAGGCGTTGTTCTTGGACGGCGAGTAGATAAAAAATTAAATGTTATTCATTATGCTAGTAAGACTCTTGATGCTTGCTCAAAGAAATTATGCTACAAGCTGAAAAAGAATTGTTAGGTCTGTAGTCTTTGCTTGTGACAAGTTTAGATCCTATATTGTTGATTCAAAAGTCACGATTCATCCTGATCATGCTTTGCAATTAGATACCTTATGACAAAGAAAGATGCTAAGCCAAGGCTTATTAGATGGGTACTTCTTTTGCAAGAATTTGGTTTACATATTATAGATAGGAAAGGTGCTGATAATCCTGTTGCTGATAATTTGTCTAGATTGGAAAATATTGCTTATGATCCTATTCCTGTTAATGATAGTTTTCCAAATGAACAATTGGCTGTAATAAAGGTGAGCTCGCGAGAGAGCCCTTGGTATGCAGATTATGCTAACTTTATTGTTTCGAAGTATTTGCCTCCAACCTTTTCATTTCGGCAAAGGAGGAAATTCTTTTATGACTTGAGGCATTATTTTTGGGATGACCCACACTTATATAAAGAAGGAGTAGATGGTATTATGCGAAGATGTGTTCCTGAATATGAACAACATGAGATATTGAGTAAATGTCATGGTAGTGTTTATGGAGGACATCACGCTGGAGATAGAACCGCACAAAAGGTTCTGCAATCAGGTTTTTATTGGCCAACACTTTTCAAAGATGCAAGGAAGTTTATCTTGTCTTGTGATGAATGTCAAAGAGTTGGTAATATCTCTAGACGCAATGAAATGCCTATGAATTATACTCTTGTTATTGAACCATTCGATTGTTGGGGATTCGACTTCATGGGTCCTTTCCCTTCTTCAGAAGGTAACACTCATATACTTGTTGCTGTTGATTATGTTACTAAATGGGTAGAAGCTATACCTACAAAAAGTGCTGATGGTGAGACCTCTTTAAAAATGCTTTTAGATATTATTTTTCCTAGATTTGGAGTACCTAGATATATTATGACTGATGGAGGTTCTCATTTTATTCATGGAGGTTTTATAAAAACTCTTGCTAAGTATGGTATTAATCATAGAATTGCTTCCGCTTATCACCCTCAAACTAGTGGTCAAGTAGAATTATCAAATAGAGAGATTAAATCTATTTTGGGAAAGACCGTTAATAAATCTAGAAAGAATTGGGCTAGCAAATTGAAGGAAGCACTATGGGCTTATAGAACTACTTATAAAAATCCTATGAGAATGTCTCCTTATAAAATGGTTTACGGAAAAGCTTGTCATTTACCTTTAGAACTAGAGCACAAAGCTTATTGGGCTGTTAGAGAACTAAATAAAGATCCTAAACTAGCCGGTAATAAGAGGTTGCTGCAATTAAGTTCTCTAGATGAATGGAGAAGTGAAGCTTATGAAAATGCTAAACTCTTTAAAGAAAAAGTTAAGAAATGGCACGATAGAAGGATCATCAAAAGAGAGTTTAATATTGGGGATAAAGTCCTATTGTATCGGTCTCGTCTCAGATTCTTTGCGGGGAAATTACTCTCGAAATGGGAAGGACCATATGTTGTTGAGGAGGTGTATCGTTCAGGAGCAATTAAAATTAGCTCTCTCCAAGGCAATGCTACGCAAGTGGTGAATGGACAAAGACTCAAGCATTATATCTCGGGTGATTCTTATAATGTTGATGTTGATATTATTCAAGTGGAAACACCGGAGGCTTTCATCAAAGGACAAATTGGCGAGTCCGCGAACTCGACTTTGAATAGGTAACAGTACAGGTAATAAAAGTCCGCGTTTAGCTTTCCGAACAATATTTCTGCTGTTTTTGGAAAATATGAAAAATTACGAGATCGAAACGGAGTGGAGGAGACGCACGAGGGCGTGCCCCCATAGGCCGGCGCGGGCCCCAGCCTGGCCGCGCCGCCCTATGGTGACAGCCCCTCGGCGTCCCGTTTCCACTCGTTTTCGGCCTGGAACCTTCCTTTTGTTGTAAAAATATTTGCTATATAATCCCCCGACCCACGGAGGTCCGTATATCGTTTTCTCGTCGTGTTTTGTTTCGAGCTGTTTTCTGCCAGGATCTGTTTTGATCTAGAAGCACCATGGTCTCCAACAACAAAGACAAGGGACCTTTGGAGGAAGATATTCAAGACCCTGAATTGAAGAAAGAAGTCGAGAGCGAGGATGAAGAAGAAGTGGAAGAAACTCCGCAAGCACACCAGCGCGCCACCGTTGCAAGCATTGGCGTGATAGAAAATCCGTCCAACACCAAGAGAAGTGCACGGATCGCCACCGGAGGAGGAATTCCACGTCGCTATTTAGCTCCAAGAACATCCTCTCCAAGCAATTACCACCCTTTCCGCAACCTAATCTACGATCGTCAAACTGAAAGGACCCCCAAGGTAGTGTTGCCAAGTGGTTGGGATATAGATCGTTCTAACATTGCAGGAGAGATGGAATCTGAAGCTGAAGGATGGGGGAACAACTCTATGAGTTGGGACTCGCCACCTGACATGATTATGAGCCGCGTTGAGCACAACTCAGAGCTGATTCGCAACCTCACCTATGAGATTGAGGATTTAAAGGAACTTGTTAGGAGAGCTTGTGCGAGAAGAATCCATCACCATCACCACCGAAGGAGTAATTCATCATCGGTATTGGCATCCCCTTGGTTTGTTCCAAGCTTGGGGGAGTGCCGCGGTATCACATCATCACTACCTTTATCTTTTACTATCAAGTAGTGTCATATCATGAGTAGGGAAGTTATCATATGGAATAGTTTGCAATGTGGAAGTATCTCTCTTAGTTGGTTATCTATGTATCCGTTGGTGTGAGTTATCGTTATGGAATATTAATGAGAAGTCTTATCATTTACTTTTTGCACACCTTATTTTAGTTTGCAATCTCCATCATATGATTGCTCTTGACATTAGTATTGATATCACTTTGGGAGCATCAAGTAAATCTATTTGGTTTTGGCAAACTTAGCATTGGTCAATAGCAACGACATCTTGATGTTTAAATAAAAGAGAGAAATACACTTAGATATATTACTCTATTATCTTTATGCTAATGAGGTTAGTATTCTGAAGTTAAAATTGTTTGTGCTTATGAGAAAGATGCATGATTGTTTCTATCATATGTATATTTGTTTGTTTCCCTCAACCTTTATGCTTGCTATCAAACCTTGCTAGCCAAAGACCTGTATTGAGAGGGAATGCTTCTCATACATCCATAACCTTAGACCAAACCTATGCCATTTGTGTCCACCATACCTACCTACTATGTGGTATTTTGCGCCACTCCAAGTAAATACTTCATGTGCTACCTTTAAATAATTCAAACTATACTACTCCTTATTTGTGTCAATGTTTTATAGCTCATGAGGAAGTATGTGGTGTTTTATCTTTCAATCTTGTTGGGCGGACTTTCACCAATGGACTAGTGGCACATCCGCTTATCCAATAATTTTGCAATAAGAGGCGGCAACGGGGTTCCCAGCCCCAATTAATAACTTTCATTAATAATTCTCTTCACATGTTTTGCCCTGATTTATCGAGTAAGCAACTTAATTTTGCAATAGACACTCCTCCATGGTATGTGAATGTTGGAAGGCACCCGAGGATTCGGTTAGCCATGGATTGAGAAAGCCAAGGTTGGGGGGAGTGTCATCCATAATAAAACTAAAATACATGTGTAAAAAAAAGAGAAGGGGAATGATCTACCTTGCTGGTAGAGATGTCGTCCCTCATGGGAGCCGCTCTTGGAAGGTTCGTTTGGCAAGGGGGTTAGAGTGCCCGCTACCATTCGTTGACAACAACAAACACCGCTCAAAATCTTACTTTTATGCTCTTTATATGATTTCAAAACTTGAAAAGCTCTAGCACATGATTTAATCCCTGCTTCCCTCTGCGAAGGGCCTATCTTTTACTTTTATGTTGAGTCAGTAAACCTATTTCCCTCTGTCTTAAGCAAGCAATTGAGTTGTTGTGAACCAACCATTTATGCTATGATTGAGCTAATCATGTCCTTTATACTTTCTTGTTTAGTACAAATTTTATCTGAATGAATATGACTTTGAAAGTTATCAATGATTATGAGGAGATTGTTATGATTGAGAATGAAAGCCCTGCTATATAAATTCTAATATGAAAGCTTTGCTTAGAAGATAAGTACAATCCGTTAGTAGTTCTCTGACCAAGAACAAAGTTTGCCATAACCATTTATGATTTCCTATGCACCTTTACCTGTGATCTCTCTTTACTTATTTCAAGTTGAGTTATATAAAGAGAATGTTTACTAGAATGTCTTGTGTGAATCAATATGATGCTTCTTGTCCGTATTTTATTTATTGACTCCTCACTCCATAAACATGTGGTCTTGTTTATTGAGCTCAGTTTCGCTTGGGGACAAGCGAGGTCTAAGCTTGGGGGGAGTTGATACGTCCAATTTGCATCACTATTTTATATCATAATTTGCTGTTATTTATTGATATATTTCATATTGGGACACAATACTTATGTTATTTCATCTATTTTGCATATTTCATGATTATTGGAGGATCAAGCACCGGAGCCAGGATTCTGCTGGAAAAAGCACCGTCAGAACGCAATATTTCGGAAGATCAACTGTGGAAGGAAATTACACGTAAATTCCTATTTTTCCAGAAGACGAAGGGAGCCAAAAGGAGGAGCCGGGAGGAGCCACCATGGGCCCCCCATAGGCCGGCGCGGGCCCAGGCCTGGCCGCGCCGCCCTATGAGGAGGGGGGCCCACAGCCCCTTTCGCCTCCTTTTCTTCGCGTACTCCTTCGTCCCGAAAACCTAAGCCACAGAGGGTTCCTCACGAAGAGTTACAGCCGCCTCTACGGGGCGGAGAACATCAGAGAGAAAAGAGCTCTCCGGCGGGCAAGAATCCGCCGGGGAAATTCCCTCCCGGAGGGGGAAATCAAAGCCATCGCCATCGTCATCGAGCTGGACATCATCTCCATCATCATCATCATCATCTTCATCATCTACACCGCCATCTCCACCGCTGCACCTCGTCACCGCTGTAACGATTTGGGTTGGATCTTGATTGTTTGATAGGGGAAACTCTCCCGGTGTTGATTTCTACTTGTTATTGATGCTATTGAGTGAAACCGTTGAACCAAGGTTTATGTTCAGATTGTTATTCATCACCATATCACCTATGATCATGTTCCATATATATGATGTCTTGTGAGTAGTTCGTTTAGTTCTTGAGGACATGGGTGAAGTCTAAATGTTAGTAGTGAACTATGGTTGAGTAATATTCAATGTTATGATATTTAAGTTGTGGTGTCATTCTTCTAGTGGTGTCGTGTGAACGTCGACTACACGATACTTCACCATTTATGGGCCTAGGGGAGTGCATCTTGTAATCGGTTGCTAATTGCGGGGTTGCCGGAGTGACAGAAACCTGAGCCCCCGTTGGTATATCGATGCAGGAGGGATCGCAGGATCTCAGAGTTTAAGGCTGTGGTTAGATTTATCTTAATTACTTACTTGTAGTTGCGGATGCTTGCAAGGGGTATAATCACAAGTATGTATTAGTCCTAGGAAGGGCGGTGCATTAGCATAGGTTCACCCACACAACACTTATCAAAACAATGAAGATTAATTAGCTGTATGAAGCGAAAGCACTAGACTAAAATCCCCGTGTGTCCTCAAGAACGTTTGGTCATTATAAGTAAACAAACCGGCTTGTACTTTGTGCTAAAAAGGATTGGGCCACTCGCTGCAATTATTTCTCTCGCATTTTACTTACTCGTACTTTATTCATCTGTTACATCAAAACCCCTTGAATACTTGTCTGTGAGCATTTACAGTGAATCCTTCATCGAAACTGCTTGTCAACACCTTCTGCTCCTCGTTGGGATCGACATTCTTACTTATCGAAGATACTACGATACACCCCCTATACTTGTGGGTCATCACTTATTTCTTCCCAAAACACGACTGGAGGGATAGTGAGACATTGAGACCCGATGTTTGCAAGAACATCGGCTTCGTCATTGCTCAACCTGCTGATGTGGTTTACCTCGCATCCATCAAACAACTTTTCTAGCCCATTGTACATCTCCTTGTATGCTATCATACTCTCGTTGACTGCATCACATTGATTCATAACCTGCTGTGCTACCAACTGTGAGTCGCCAAAGATTTTCAGTCGAGTTGCACCACAGGCTTTCGCCATCTTCATCCCGTGTATGAGAGCCTCATATTCTGCTTCATTGTTAGACGCGTTTGGGAACGTCATCCGTAAGACATACTTCAATTTGTCGCCTTCAGGTGATACTAGTATTACGCCTGCTCCAGCGCCTTCTAACCTTTTGGACCCATCAAAGTTCATAGTCCAGGTTCTCGATAAATCTGGAGGCCCTGTGTTTTGTAGCTCCATCCACTCTGCGATGAAATCTGGTAGGATTTGTGACTTTATTGCTTTTCTTTTTTCATATGTGATGTCCCGAGGGGAAAGCTCTATTCCCCAAAGGGAGACACGACCCGTAGCTTCTGGGTTGTTTAGTATATTTGACAGAGGAGCTTCATTGACCACTATTATCGGGTGCGCCGAAAAATAGTGTCGCAATTTTCTTGCTGTCGTAAATACTCCATACGCCAACTTCTGGTATTGGGGGTACCGCTGTTTTGAGGGCGACAGTACTTCACTGATAAAATATACTGGCCGCTCTACTCCATGGAGCTTTCCTTCTTCCTCCCTTTCTACTACCAGGGCTGTGCTGACCACTTGAGGCGTGGCTGCAATGTATAGAAGGAGGGGTTCCTTCTCTTTAGGCGCCACCAAGATTGGTGGTGTCGAAATTTTGCGCTTGAGATTCTCGAAAGCCCTATCCGCTTCTTTGTTCCATTGAACTTTCTCTCCTTGTTTGATCAATGCATAGAACGACAGCGCTTTTTCTCCCAACCTGGCGACGAACCTGCTTAAAGCTGCGACTCGCCCTATCAGCTCTTGTATTTCTTTCAACTTTGTCGGCTTCCTCATAGTTACGATGGCCTGTATTTTCTCTGGATTGGATTCAATCCCTCTTGCTGATACTAGGAACCCGAGAAGTTCTCCCGCAGGAACACCAAAAGAGCATTTTGTTGGGTTCAGCTTAAGGCAGAACTTGTCGAGGTTGTCGAAGGTTTCTTTCAAATCTTCGATCAGTGTTGTCCCCTTTTTTGATGTTATCACGACATCATCAATATAGACTTGTACATTTTTCCCAATCTGTGTCGCAAGGCACTTCTGCATCATCCGCTGATATGTTGCTCCCGCGTTTTTCAAACCAAAAGGCATTGTTCTATAGCAGAACACACGTAAGGTGTTATGAACGCTGTTTTTGCTTCATCATCTTCTTTTAATCTGATCTGGTTATAACCAGAGTACGCGTCCAAGAAGGAAAGACGTTCACATCCTGTCGTGGAGTCGATGATTTGATCGATCCTTGGGAGGGGAAAGTGATCCTTAGGACAGTGTTTATTGAGACACGTAAAGTCGACACACATGCGAAGGACTTTCGTGTTTTTCTTCGGCACCATCACTGGGTTAGCTACCCACGTGGCTTCGCAGATATCTCTTTAATAAAACCAGCATCTTTGAGTCGATCTATTTCTGATAGCATAGCTTTGCGGTTTGGTTCCGAAAAACGCCGCAAAGGTTGTTTGATTGGTCTCGCAAGAGGATCCAAGTTGAGGTGGTGCTCGACAAGTTCCCCGGGTACTCCCGGCATGTCGACTGGACACCATGCGAATATTTTCCAGTGCTCAAGGAGGAACTCAACGAGCGCGCTTTCCTATGCGAGATCCATGTTTGCTGCAATGGATGTCGTTTTCTTTGGGTCTGTCGGGTGGATCTGCACCTCTTTTGAATCCTTGGCAGTATTAAAGGTTGGTTCCCTGAGTAGTCTCCCTGTATCTGGCAGCACATCATAATCAGTGAGCCTTGGCGCCATATATTCCGCTTGCATCCCGAAGGTTTCTGATAGTCGATGAAAATCCCTGTCGCACTTATCAGCTAGTGCGAAACTTCCCTTAATTGTGATTGGTCCCTTAGGTCCAGGCAACCTCCATAACAAGTACGTGTAATGAGGTACCGCCATAAACCTAGCATATGCTGGTCGTCCCAACAAGGCGTGATATTGCGACGGGAAATCTACAACTTCAAACTCCAAGTTCTCTATCCTGTAATTCTCTCGGGTCCCAAACTGAACGTCGAGATTGATCTTGCCCAGCGGATAACTTGGCTTCTCTGGCGTGATCCCATGGAAACGTGTGTCAGTTGGTTTTAGATTTGCCAGGGATATGTTCATCTTCCTCAATGTATCTGCATACATAAGGTTTAAACTGCTGCCACCATCTATAAAAACTCTCGACACATCGAAACCAGCGATTACTGCGGGTAAGATGAGTGCAGATTGTCCTGGTCGAGGAACTTGCTGCGGATGATCCGCAATTGTGAAGCCAATGTCTTGCCCCGACCAATTTAGGTACTTAACTATTGGTGGAGG
Source organism: Lolium rigidum (assembly GCF_022539505.1). Lineage (NCBI taxonomy): Eukaryota > Viridiplantae > Streptophyta > Magnoliopsida > Poales > Poaceae > Lolium > Lolium rigidum. Next base: position 50,450,929 of record NC_061511.1, on the reverse strand, counting down.
CATCTTCTCTGCCATGAACACTTGCCGCGAGATTACCTTCTGCGCCCTGTTAGATGGCCTAGCTTTCTGAATCATCGAGACCGCACCATTGGAGTTGGGGTCAACATATGGAGGTGGATGTGGTGCTGCCTCTATTCTGAGCTGGTGCCGATTTTCGTCCGTAATTGCGGGAGGAGGTGGGAGGTGAATCTCACTCCTTGGCCCCTGGGGGTTTCTATTCATCGCTTGGGCATTGGCTATCCCTGCGGCTTGCAACATTGCTTGGAAATTGCGACAATCTTTCTGGAGATGTCCTGACTGTCTTTTTCCATTATTGTCGAGATAAAAGTGCATGTGACAGGGCCCGTTCATCATTTCTTCGGGAGACACATAAGGTCTTTGGAACCTTGGTCCACTATTTTGCCTGTTACCACGAAAATCACCTCTCGAGTCGCTTTGCTGCTCATTACTCCTTTGGTAATCATCTCGACTATTTCCCGCAGGATTTCCTCGGAAACCAGCCGATATGTGGCCAGGAGCATCATTATTGTAAGACTGGCGAGAAAATCGCCTTCTATTTTGAAAATTTCGACCGCGATCCTCCTCTGGCGACCTATGTCGCTTGTTGTATATCGCGTCTTCTCCATCTGCCCACTTGTTTGCTATCTCCATCAGTGCTGATATTGTCTTAGGGTTGGTTCTCCCTAAGTCCTCGACGAAATCTCCTCGTCGAATTCCTGCCACGAACGCGTCTATTGCTCTCTCGTGAGATATATCCTCTGCCGAGTTTTTAATAATGTTCCACCTCTGTATATATTTTCTCATCGATTCGTCGTGTTTTTGCCTGCACGCCCTCAGTTCTTCCAATGACGCGGGTTTATTGCAGGTGGATCGGAAGTTCTTCATGAAGATATCCTCGAAATTATCCCAGCTGTCGATGGAACCTGGGGGAAGCTTCTTTATCCAAGATCGCGCCGCACCGCTCAAGTGTAGTTGGATGCTTTGCATGGCTGTTGCTCTGGTTCCGCCTACCAACTTCACCATCTCGAGGTAATCAACGAGCCAATCCTCGGGATCTTGTAAACCGTCGAATTTCTTGAAATTTTCGGGTAAGTTAAACCCTTTCGGGACTCGAGTTTTTTGAACTCGTCTCGTAAAGCACGGTAACCCGCACATATCTTCATCGGCGACTTCTGGTGACTGCCGATGTTCTCTTCTTTCTTGTCTCGCTCTATTCACCCTTGCTTGTGCCGTCGTCTCTCTTGCTCCACTTGTCCTTGGGGGATCTTCCACTGCTGTCGTGGGTCGTGGACTATTTTGTCTTGGAGTTCCTTCGGGAGGTGTAGCCGCAAACGTTGTTCCCATAACTCCAACTCTAGCCATTGCCATATTAAACAATGCTTCTCTCGGGTCCCTAGGGGGTGGTTTGGTCGCAAGGATATAAGCTTGCGTTGCCATGTATCCAGCTTCTGGTGTTTTTGGGATGATATTCCCCCTTGTATCAATTGACATGAAGGACATGTCGAGATTTTGAATTATGTTGCCTCTCTCTGCTTCAGGTATATTTTGCAGCCGAGATCTGGCCCTCCTCCGAGCTTCTCTGTGACTGTCTCCCGAAGTTCCTGATTTTCGACTGAGCTCTGCTCGATGCCTCCTTGACGCGGAGGCTGCCTCTTTTCTTCTATTCAGGGATGCTGTCTCTTTTTCCAGCTCCCTACTCACACGAGCAAGTCTATATTGATAGGCTTGTAATTCTTGTGCAGTAGCAGTGGTGGTCATTGGTTCTGAACCATCCATGGCTCTTGCGGCTCTATCCCACGCTGCTTGCGGGAGTTGAACTCTATCGTGAGGTGAAGACCCGACATATTTAGTGCCTAGGCCTCTTCTGAGATCAGCGGGATCGACGTATGGGTTTCCCAAATCATCGAAAGCCTCTGACGTCTCTGGTTCTGCTCGGCTTGCCTCTTCAATTGCATAGACTTGATGATATTTTGAGTATTGATTTTTGTCGGGATTGGTGACACCATCATAGAGATTGGTGAAGACCTTTCCGATGGCGGCAGATTTGTCGATGGAGTTGAAGCTGTCGACGCTGTTGGAATTGCTGCTTATAACGGAGTCCGTAGACGACTCGAAAAATGTGTTGCTGAAGATTTTGGCGAGCTTTCCGCTTGCCTTGGTGTCGACGAAGCGTGGCGACGAAAACTCTTCATCACTCGATGAAAAGCCAGAATCGACCGCTGAAAATTCCGCCGAGATCGGAACTTCGAGACGATAGGATCCTTCTTTGTTGACGCCAAATCGGAATTCTCCGAATGACGATGGGCTCCTCCAGATAGGCACATGCATCCACACGGGAGGGCGGGTGAGGAATAAAATCGACTAGATCAGTTTTTTCCCGTTTACCTCGATCCATCGCATTGCTAGCCACCGACGAAGTCGACGATTCTGGGACGTGCCATCGAGATCGGTTCCTTGCAACCTCTAATTCCCTACGTACGGCGCCAATTGACAGAGGATTAATTTGTCAATGCCTACAGATTGTAGACTAGGGTTTTGCTAGAAGTAGAGGGCAAGTAGATCTCGAAGGTTTCAGCCGAAAAGTACTCGCTGATTGTAAAAACTAGGGTTCTATTGACAATAGATTCGATCCTTTCTTTGTCCCTCGACTCCCCCTTATATAGGAGGTGGAGCCGAGGGTTTTCGTAATACACAAGTTACAGAGTTCGAGAGGGTTTCGTACCCATCCCGTAAGATTACAAGTCTCTATACTTCCTAATATAATCTATCTTTCCTTAACACTAAATGGGCTTCCGAATCTTCTTATTCTTCGAGTCCTGGGCCTTCAATAAACCCCGGGTACCATCTTCGGCAGGCCCATTGGGGATGCCTATGTCACTTCCCCCATCGTAGTATTTGAATTCCACTTCATCATGCATACCCCAAGGATATGGGCCGCAAATTACCTCGCCGAATTGTCTAAAACTCCAATTACAATCCATGGGCAACCGATAATCAAACCCTCCTTGGAATTTCTTTTGATCCTTTGCATCCACAATGAATCGCTCCCTTCTAATGTTCACCAAGAAAGCAAACCGCAATTCCATCCTAATCAACCAAAAATAGAGAGGCAATGAGCACACCAAAAGCAAAATCAAACGCAATGAGCACTCCATGTCAAATCGACTATTGCACTGCACAAGAAAGCTCAATCGGAACAAGTCTTACCCCTCGGGAACCCAGTCGTGGACGCGGCGGGTCTCCGGCCCGACGCCTGCCTCGCCAAGGTCGTCGCCGCCACTAGCCATTTCGTCGAGCAGGTGGAGGGCACAGTGGCGGAATGAGTGACTACGTCGCAAGACAGTGGGGGCAGAGCATGTGCTCCTGGAGGCGGTGGCGGTGGAGCAGGTGTCCACGCGGGACGGCCGCGCGGCGGCGCAGGTGGTGGCGTCGCAGGTGGTGGCGGCGCAGGTGGTGCCGGCAGGGGCGCGGATGGTGGTGGGTGCAGCGGATCGGTGTGTGGCTGTGTGGCGGGAGCAGGGGTAGTTCGGTCTTCACCTATTTGTCATTGCGCGGTCCTACCTGTAAGATCCGACCCCACTTTTAGTAACGGCAAGAGACGGAAACGTTTGAAGCCTGGCCGTTTGGCCTTGACAGAGCAGCTGCGCCAGAAGCGGTGGAAAAACTGAGCACCATTCTGCTCTAGTGGCAAAACTGAGTTATCGGCGGGCTGTAGTGGCAAACCAATAATTAACCCTACCAAGTTTGGGATAGTGCTAGATCATACAATAAGAAGCCGATGTTCTGTACATGCTGCTTGCTCTCTTCTTGGATTTACCAAGATTGAGATAGCTAGATCATATAATAAAAAGCTGTTGATGTTCAAGGGAAAGTTATAAGTGAGCTTGTGTGCATCTACCTCATCCCTTGATTTTTGGACAGGATTTTGTGTGATAACAATTAATAGAAAAAATAACAATTAATAGAAACAATTTTGCGAAATAGTCATGAATGTAGTACAAAACTATCCAAATGTTACCCACAAAAACCATTCACCCTTTTTCTGCTTGAGATAGATAAGCATCACCTTATCTGGTGATGTCTAGGCACGTAGTACTAACTAAGGACAAAAGGGTATCTTTTGCCACATTGGCACCATCAATCTCACGACCGGAAATCGAGTTTCGGAACATGGCAAAGATTTTGCCGTGTGTCTGCACACGGCATAGGTCTCGCAGCACCAATTGACGCAGAAACTGACCTTTGGCGTGTGTATCTTCTCCGAAACACGACGAAGTCTTTGCCATGCTAAAACCCATTCATCCTTTTTCTGCTTGAGATAGATAAGCATCACCTTATCTGGTGATGTGTAGGCACGTAGTACTAACTAAAGACAAATGTGATATCTTTCCGTCACGTTGCCACCACCCATGTGAATCTAGCACGTATTCACTTACATTGTGTACACATTAAGTAACCTACAGCTTGATGGCCTATATATTCAGATTAAGCCGATGAGTTCAACATCTTCAATCGACGAGTTGGTCCTCGGTTTCATTACCAAGTTAGTGTGGGACTTCTCATTATTTAATTTGATTACCGGATTCTTCAAAGTGCTCTCGTTTGACTATTTTTATAATTTATTTTGATTTAGGAGTTAATCAGCAAAGATGAGTTCCGACATGTGCAGCCCTGTCCAAGGGAGCACTGCCACTGGTGGCAACAAGACATCGTGGCCGGAGGTGGTGGGGATGTCCGTGGAGGAGGCGACGAAGGTGATTTTGAAGGACAAGCCTGAGGCACAAATCGTCGTGGTTCCGGCGGGGTCACCGGTCACCTTGGACTACCGCATCGATCGTGTACGCCTCTTCGTTGACACTGTTGCTGAGGTCTCCAGGGTCGGCTAGCTTTGCGAGTTCACCAGCTGGCGTATATATATGCAGCTTGCTCTCTTCTTGGATTTACCAAGTTTGAGATAGTGCTAGATCATACAATAAGAAGCTGATGTTCTGTTCATGCAGCTTGCTCTCTTCTTGGATTTACCAAGATTGAGATAGCTAGATCATATAATAAGAAGTCTGCTGTTATATTCAAGAGAAAGTTCTAAGCGAGCTTGTGTGCAGCTACATCGTCCCTTAATTTTTGGACAGGATTCTGTGCGATAACAATTAATAGCGAAAATTGTACGAAACAGTCATATGTTATCCACAAAAACAAGAGGGAATTCATTGTGTGGGGAATTCGGGGAATGTCTATTGGTGCTCGTTGTGTGCCAAATTCGTTTTGGCAAGCTATGGTCTGGTTTCATTCGTTCATCCCTCGCATAGAACGTTTCTATGTGGTTCTTATTGCTGCTGCTTGTTGGGCGATTTGGTCTGTTAGGATTTCGAGAAGCATATTTTCAGATCACCTAGTGAGATCATCTTCTACACTATTTGGATGTTATTGTACTGGGCAGGTCTTCAAAAGGAGGTGGACAAAGAGCAGCTGACTGGAGGCGCTAAAAAGCTGATGAACTCCGTGACGATCGCCTTCTCTGCTCCATCCGTCGCTTCGGCAACAGCGGTATGTCGCTAATCAACGCACCCCGAAGCTGTTTTGGTCTCGTTGAAGCCCCCGGAGTATCCCAAAACTAGTGATGGCTTTTGTGTCTCGTTAGTCTCCTGTTGTCTTTGGGACTCGTTAAATCTTCCTTAGGTTTGTGTGTTTTTCCTGGGAATACTTGTGACGGAGTTTCGGTTTGTGATATCAGGTTTTTGCCCCATAGTGGATGTTATCCACAGTGGGTTTCCTGATACTGCGCCAACTCGCTTCCTTTCTCCTACCCCCTTTTCTTAGTTGTATTGTAATTCGAACTTGGTTTTTGGACATGATTTTGTGTGATAACAATTAATAGAAACAATAACAATTAATAGAAACAATTTTGCGAAATAGTCATGAATGTAGTACAAAACTATCCAAATGTTACCCACAAAAACCATTCACCCTTTTTCTGCTTGAGATATATAGATAAGCATCACCTTATCTGGTGATGTCTAGGCACGTAGTACTAACTAAGGACAAAAGGGTATCTTTTGCCACATTGCCACCATCAATATCACGACCGGAAATCGAGTTTCGGAACATGGCAAAGATTTTTCCGTGTGTCTGCACACGGCATAGGTCTCGCAACACAAATTGACGCAGAAACTGACCTTTGGCGTGTGTATCTTCTCCGAAACACGACGAAGTCTTTGCCGTGCTAAAACCCATTCACCCTTTTTCTGCTTGAGATAGATAAGCATCACCTTATCTGGTGATGTGTAGGCACGTAGTACTAACTAAAGACAAATGTGATATCTTTCCGTCACGTTGCCAACACCCATGTGAATCTAGCACGTACTCACTTACATTGTGTACACATTAAGTAACCTACAGCTTGATGGCCTATATATTCAGATTAAGCTGATGTTCAACATCTTCAATCAGACGAGTTGGTCCTCGGTTTCATTACCAGGTTAGTGTGGGACTTCTCATTATTTAATTTGATTACCAGATTCTTCAAAGTGCTCTCGTTTGACTATTTTTATAATTTATTTTGATTTAGGAGTTAATCAGCAAAGATGAGTTCCGACATGTGCAGCCCTGTCCAAGGGAGCACTGCCACCGGTGGCAACAAGACATCGTGGCCGGAGGTGGTGGGGATGTCCGTGGAGGAGGCGACGAAGGTGATTTTGAAGGACAAGCCTGAGGCGCAGATCGTCGTGGTGCCGGTGGGGTCACCGGTCACCTTGGACTACCGCATCGATCGTGTACGCCTCTTCGTTGACACTGTTGCCGAGGTCCCCAGGGTCGGCTAGCTTTGCGAGTTCACCAACTGGCGTATATATATGCAGCTTGCTCTCTTCTTGGATTTACCAAGTTTGAGATAGTGCTAGATCATACAATAAGAAGCTGATGTTCTGTTCATGCAGCTTGCTCTCTTCTTGGATTTACCAAGATTGAGATAGCTAGATCATATAATAAGAAGCTGCTGTTATATTCAAGAGAAAGTTCTAAGCGAGCTTGTGTGCAACTACATCGTCCCTTAATTTTTGGACAGGATTCTGTGCGATAACAATTAATAGCGAAAATTCTACGAAACAGTCATATGTTATCCACAAAAACAAGAGGGAATTCATTGTGTGGGGAATTCGGGGAATGTCTATTGGTGCTCGTTGTGTGCCAAATTCGTTTTGGCAAGCTATGGCCTGGTTTCATTCGTTCATCCCTCGCATGGAACGTTTCTATGTGGTTCTTATTGCCGCTGCTTGTTGGGCGATTTGGTCCGTTAGGAATAAAGTTACTTTCGAGAAGCATATTTTCAGATCACCTAGTGAGATCATCTTCTACACTATTTCGATGTTATTGTACTGGGTAGGTCTTCAAAAGGAGGTGGACAAGGAGCAGCTGACTGGAGGCGCTAAAAAGCTGATGCACTCCGCGACGATCGCCTTCTCTCGCTCCATCCGCCGCTTCCGGCAACAGTGCGGATGTCTGCTAATCAACGCCCCCGAAGCTGTTTTGGTCTCGTTGAAGCCCCCGGAGTATCCCAAAACTAGTGATGGCTTTCGTGTCTCGTTAGTCTCCCGTTGTCTTTGGGACCTGTTAAATCTTCCTTAGGTTTGTGTGTTTTTCCTGGGAATACTTGTGACGGAGTTTCGGTTTGTGATATCAGGTTTTTGCCCCATAGTGGATGTTATCCACAGTGGGTTTTCTGATACTGCGCCAACTCGCTTCCTTTCTCCTACCCCCTTTTCTTAGTTGTATTGTAATTTGAACTTGGTTTTTGGACAGGATTTTGTGTGATAACAATTAATAGAAACAATAACAATTAATAGAAACAATTTTGCGAAATAGTCATGAATGTAGTACAAAACTATCCAAATGTTACCCACAAAAACCATTCACCCTTTTTCTGCTTGAGATAGATAAGCATCACCTTATCTGGTGATGTCTAGGCACGTAGTACTAACTAAGGACAAAAGGGTATCTTTTGCCACATTGCCACCATCAATCTCACGACCGGAAATCGAGTTTCGGAACATGGCAAAGATTTTGTCGTGTGTCTGCACACGACATAGGTCTCGCAGCACAAATTGACGCAGAAACTGACCTTTGGCGTGTGTATGTTCTCCGAAACATGACAAAGTCTTTGCCGTGCTAAAACCCATTCACCCTTTTTCTGCTTGAGATAGATAAGCATCACCTTATCTGGTGATGTGTAGGCACGTAGTACTAACTAAAGACAAATGTGATATCTTTCCGTCACGTTGCCACCACCCATGTGAATCTAGAACGTATTCACTTACATTGTGTACACATTAAGTAACCTACAGCTTGATGGCCAATATATTCAGATTAAGCTGATGAGTTCAACATCTTCAATCAGACGAGTTGGTCCTCGGTTTCATTACCAGGTTAGTGTGGGACTTCTCATTATTTAATTTGATTACCAGATTCTTCAAAGTGCTCTCGTTTGACTATTTTTATAATTTATTTTGATTTAGGAGTTAATCAGCAAAGATGAGTTCCGACATGTGCAGCCCCGTCCAAGGGAGCACTGCCACCGGTGGCAACAAGACTTCATGGCCGGAGTTGGTGGGGAAGTCCGTGGAAGAGGCCACGAAGGCGATTTTGAAGGACAAGCCGGATGCTAATATCGTCGTGGTGCCGGCGGATTCACCGGTGACCATGGACTACCGCATCGAGCGTGTGCGCCTCTTCGTTGACACCGTTGCCGAAGTCCCCATCATCGGCTAGCTACTTTGCGAATTCACCAGCTGGCGTACGTATATGCAGCTTGCTCTCTTCTTGGATTTACCAAGTTTGAGATAGTGCTAGATCATACAATAAGAAGCTGATGTTCTGTTCATGCAGCTTGCTCTCTTCTTGGATTTACCAAGATTGAGATAGCTAGATCATATAATAAGAAGCCGTCGTTATATTCAAGAGAAAGTTCTAAGCGAGCTTGTGTGCAACTACATCGTCCCTTAATTTTTGGACAGGATTCTGTGCGATAACAATTAATAGCGAAAATTCTACGAAACAAGTCATATGTTATCCACAAAAACAAGAGGGAATTCATTGTGTGGGGAATTCGGGGAATGTCTATTGGTGCTCGTTGTGTGCCAAATTCGTTTTGGCAAGCTATGGCCTGGTTTCATTCGTTCATCCCTCGCATGGAATGTTTCTATGTGGTTCTTATTGCTGCCGCTTGTTGGGCGATTTGGTCCGTTAGGAATAAAGTTACTTTCGAGAAGCATATTTTCAGATCACCTAGTGAGATCATCTTCTACACTATTTCGATGTTATTGTACCGGGCAGGTCTTCAAAAGGAGGTGGACAAGGAGCAGCTGACTCGGAGGCGCTAAAAGCCGATGCACTCCGCGACGATCGCCTTCTTCGCTCCATCCGCTGCTTCTGGCAATAGGCAGATGCTGCTAATCAACGCCCCCTGAAGCTGTTTTGGTCTGTTGAATCCCCTGGAGTATCCCAAAACTAGTGATGGCTTTTGTGTCTGTTAGTCTCCTGTTGTCTTTGGGACCTGTTAAATCTTCCTTAGGTGTCAACACCCGGGTTTTAAGTCCAGGTGCCTGTTATGCCATACATCGCAATCCCAGGAATATTGTTGTTGCGAGACATAACAGTTGAATATCATAAGTCATCATTCATTACAAATCATAAAGTCTTACAACTTGGAATCACATGATCCATATTACACAAATAGTTGATCTAGTGATCAACGAACTGATCAACGAACAAACATAAGTTCATATCGGAAGCGTAAGATACAAGGACTCTATAGTCCACAGGCCAACGCTTGACATCAGGAGTAGTCCTAGTTGTCGTAGACGTCCTGCTGTCCATCATCTTCATACTGCTGCGCCTCTTCATAGTCTGGCCATTTGAATAGCCAGGGACACAGCCGTGAGTACTTTAAAGTAATCGCAAACTAATACTAGTGTAAGTACTATCAATTCTAGTAAAGGGGTACTAAGCTCTAGTTTCTTTTGCATAAAGCCAATTTTGAGTTCACAAGTATTGGAAAGAAAGACTCTTCATGTACTAACTACTCAAGTGGGAACATTAGTGTCATTCCCACAACTCAAGTTGTGTTTCAAAAACAAGTCACCAATTCACCATTCATTGCATCACTATTTTCAAAGAACCTGACACTGGTAACAAGCATGGCCTTTCCAACCGTCCGTAACCGTGGACACGGCTATTCGAATAGGTTTACACTCGCGGAGGTTGCACACTTGTGCCACAACATTTGATTTCATCCGTCGGGATAACCCCGAATCATCGTAACACGATACGCGGATCATCAACCATAACCTTTCATTTACAAATCCTAGTATGAGCACCTCTCCCCATGAGCTTGGCCTCCCAAGTGAAGACCAACTGTCAACCTGGGAACTGCACAGGGCTTGGCCGTAAAATTCACCTCAATTCACATCATTTCTCAACAACGGAGGCAGCCTCGGCATAACCCCTATGACGTGTGTTCAGAGGGAACCCATACTAAGATACATAAATTGCTAGTTAAGCCCTTACCCATAATCAGGTATTGTGGGGGTACTCAAAAATTGGAAAGGTATCGCATCCAAACCAAATATCAGCTTTTATTCAAAAATCACTATCTTCTCTTGGTCATATTCACCTTCAAAATTCATTTCATCAATTTCATCATCATCATTATTTCACCACACATGTTCCCATCTAGAGTAGTCATTTTTAATTTAGCACTAGCATCTAGATATGAGGGGTGCTAAGTATATTGCTTTGCTTCTAGGCTAACTTTGATACTCTTGTACTAATCTAACATTAACCTCATTGAATCATGAATCAAAAAGTACTTTGATAACCCAAAGCAATAAAACTGGCAAATACAACTTGTAGTAAAACTTGGGATAGGCTGATGCTTCATAAGAAAGGATGAGAGTGCCTTGTCCTTGGTAGGACTTGCACTTGCAAGAATATTAGCTTGCAACCATAGAGCTTGCGTAGTGTTAGCTTGCCTTGGTTGTTGATGTGGTCAAAGTTCTCTTCTTCTTCGGGGTAGAATCCTTCCTCTTCCTGGTATTCTCCGGTACTAGCGTCTATACACGAATACGAGGATACAATCACTCAATAGATCAAGAGATATACTAAGCACACACATAGATCACACAAATTATTCTAGGGGTAATGATACGTCTCCAACGTATCGATAATTTCTTATGTTCCATGCTACTTTATTGATGATACCTACATGTTTTATGCACATTATATGTCATATTTATGCATTTTCTGGAACTAACCTATTAACAAGATGCCGAAGAGCCGCTTGTCGTTTTCTGCTGTTTTTGGTTTCAGTAAATCCTAGTAAAGAAATATTCTCGGAATTGGACGAAACTTTCGCCCAGTGGTCCTATTTTTGCACGAAGCTTCCGGAAGACCGAAGACCTAACGAAGTGGGGCCACGAGGAGGCCGGGAGGGAGGCCGGCGCGGCCCGGGCCCCGGCCGCGCCGACCTACCCCCGGGCCCCTCGTGTGGCCCCCCGCGTTGACCCTCCGCCTACTTAAAGCTTCCGTCGCGAAACCCCCAGTACCGAGAGCCACGATACGGAAAACCTTACAGAGACGCCGCCGCGAATCCCATCTCGGGGGATTCTGGAGATCGCCTCCGGCACCCTGCCGGAGAGGGGATTCATCTCCCGGAGGACTCTACACCGCCATGGTCGCCTCCGGAGTGATGAGTGAGTAGTTCACCCCTGGACCATGGGTCCATAGCAGTAGCTAGATGGTCGTCTTCTCCTTGTTGTGCTTCATTGTTGGATCTTGTGAGCTGCCTAACATGATCAAGATCATCTATATGTAATTCTATATGTTGTGTTTGTCGGGATCCGATGGATAGAGAGTACTATGATTATGGTGATTATCAATCTATTGTTCATGTGTTGTTTATGATCTTGCATGCTCTCCGTTATTAGTAGAGGCTCGGCCAAGTTTTTACTCTTAACTCCAAGAGGGAGTATTTATGCTCGATAGTGGGTTCATGCCTCCATTGAATCCGGGACAAAGGACGTAAAGTTCTAAGGTTGTGGATGTGCTGTTGCCACTAGGGATAAAACATTGATGCTATGTCTAAGGATGTAGTTGTTGATTACATTACGCACCATACTTAATGCAATTGTCTCGTTGCTTTGCAACTTAATACTGGAGGGGGTTCGGATGATAACCCGAAGGTGGACTTTTAGGCATAGATGCAGTTGGATGGCGGTCTATGTACTTTGTCGTAATGCCCAATTAAATCTCACTATATTTACCATGTCATGTATATGCATTGTTATGCCTTTCTCTATTTGTCAATTGCCCGACCGTAATTTGTTCACCCAACATGCTTTATCTTATGGGAGAGACACCTCTAGTGAACTGTGGACCCCGGTCCTATTCTTTACATAGCATACAATCTACTGCAATTGTGTTTACTCGTTTTCTTTGCAAACATCTTCCACTCGATACGTTTAATCCTTTGTTACAGCAAGCCGATGAGATTGACAACCTCACCGTTTCGTTGGGACAAAGTACTTGGGTTGTGTTGTGCAGGTTCCGCGTTGGCGCCGGAATCCTCGGTGTTGCGCCGCATCACATTTCGCGACCATCAACCTTCAACGTGCTTCTTGGCTCCTACTGGTTCGATTAAACCTTGGTTTCATACTGAGGGAAACTTGCTTCTATACGCATCATACCTTCCACTTGGGGTTCCCAACGGACGTGTGCATCTACGCGTATCAAGCTAAATTTCCGGCGCCGTTGCCGGGGAGATCAAGACACGCTCGCAAGGGGAGTCTCCACTTCTCAATCTCTTTACTTTGTTTTTGTCTTGCTTTATTTTATTTACTACTTTGTTTGCTGCACTAAATCAAAACACAAAAAAAAATTAGTTGCTAGTTTTACTTTATTTACTGTCTTGCTCTCTATATCGAAAACACAAAAAAATTAGTTACTTGCATTTACTTTATCTAGTTTGTTTTATTTACTGTTGCTAAAATGGCCAACCATGAAAATACTAAATTGTGTGACTTCACAAATGCAAATAATAATGATTTCCTATGCACACCTATTGCTCCACCTCGCTACTACAGCGAGAATTCTTTGAAATTAAACCTCGCTTTACTAAATCTTGTCATGAGAGAACAATTTTCTCGGTGCTAGTTCCGATGATGCCGCTGCCCATCTCAATAATTTTGTTGAACTTTGTGAAATGCAAAAGTATAAAGATGTAGATGGTGATATTATTAAATTGAAAGTGTTTCCTTTCTCATTAAGAGGAAGAGCTAAAGATTGGTTGCTATCTTTGCCTAAGAATAGTATTGATTCATGGACTAAATGCAAGGATGCTTTTATTGGTAGATATTATCCTCCCGCTAAAATTATATCTTTGAGAAGTAGCATAATGAATTTTAAACAATTAGATACTGAACATGTTGCTCAAGCTTGGGAGAGAATGAAAACTTTGGTAAAGAATTGCCCAACCCATGAACTGACTACTTGGATGATTATCCAAACCTTCTATGCAGGACTAAATTTTTCTTCGCGGAATTTATTGGATTCAGCTGCTGGAGGTACCTTTATGTCCATCACATTGGGGGCGGCTACAAAACTTCTTGATGATATGATGATAAATTACTCGAATGGCACACGGAAAGAGCTCCACAAGGTAAGAAGGTAAATTCGTTGAGGAAACCTCTTCCTTGAGTGATAAGATTGATGTGATTATGTCTATGCTTGTGAATGGTAGATCTAATGTAGATCCAAATAATGTTCCTTTAGCTTCATTGGTTGCTCAAGAAGAAAATGTTGATGTGAATTTCATTAAAAATAATAATTTCAACAACAATGCTTATAGGAACAACTCGGTAATAACTATAGGCCATATCCTTCGCTAATGGTAATGGTTATGGTAATTCTTATGGGAATTCTTACAACAATAATAGGAATGTACCCTCTGGTCTTGAAGCTATGCTTAAAGAATTTATTAGTACACAAACTGCTTTTAACAAATCTGTTGAGGAAAAGCTTGATAAAATTGATACTATTGCTTCTAGAGTTGATAGACTTGCCTCTGATGTTAATCTTTAAAATTGAAAGTTATGCCCAATAATGATATTGATAATAAGATTACTACTACAGCAAATGCCATCCAAGTTAGAATTAATGAGAATATAAGATTAATGGCTGAACTACGTGCTAGGTGGGATAGAGAAGAAAATGAAAAACTAGCTAAAGAGAATAATGTAGCTAAAGTTTGGACTATTACCACCACTAGTAATGCTAAATCTTCACATGTTGCTGCACCTCCTACTATCAATGGTAAAATAATTGGTGTTGGCAATGTTTCTACTCCTAGTGCAAAGCGCACAAAACTGCCTGAAATTGCTAAAACTGCTCGAAACCGCTTGTGATAAAACTCGCTGAAATTTTTTCCAACCTTGGGAATAATGATCCCATTGCTATAGCTCATAATGATTTAGATTTTGATGATTGCCACATCTCTGAAGTTATAAAGTTCTTACAAAAACTTGCTAAAAGTCCTAATGCTAGTGCTATAAATTTAGCCTTTACAAAACATATTACAAATGCTCTCATAAAAGCTAGAGAAGAGAAACTAAAACTTGAGACTTCTATTCCTAGAAAGTTAGAGGATGGTTGGGAGCCCATCATTAAAATGAAATTCAATGACTTTGAACGTAATGCTTTATGTGATCTTGGTGCAAGTATTTCTGTTATGCCTAAAAAGATTTATGATATGCTTTACTTGCCACCATTGAAGAATTGTTATTTGGATGTTAATCTTACCGATAATGTTAAAAAGAAACCTTTGGGGAGGATTGATAATGTGCATATTACGGTTAACAATAACCTTGTCCCCGTTGATTTTGTTGTCTTGGATATCGAATGCAATGCATCTTGTCCTATTGTGTTGGGAAGACCTTTTCTTCGAACTGTTGGTGCTGTTATTGATATGAGGGAAGGTAATATTAAATATCAATTTCCTCTCAAGAAAGGTATGGAACACTTCCCTAGAAAGAGAATTAAGTTGCCTTTTGATTCTATTATTAGAACAAGCTATGATGTTGATGCTTCTACTCTCGATGTTACTTGATTTGCACTTTCTGCGCCTAGCTGAAAGGCGTTAAAGAAAAGCGCTTATGGGAGACAACCCATGTTTTTACCTACAGCAATTTTTTGTTTTGTTGAGTCTTGGAAGTTGTTTACTACTGTAGCAACCTCTCCTTATCAAGTTTTTGTGCCAAGTAAAGTTTCTATGTCAAAGTTGATGTTATATTTGGGATCGCTGCGCAGAAACAGCATTGCTGTCTGTCACGAATCTGGGCACAATTCTCTGTAGAAAATTCGAAAAAATCTGCCAATTTACGAGCGTGATCCTCAGATATGTACGCAACTTTCATTAGTTTTGAGTTTTTCCATTTGAGCAAGTCTAGTGCCAACTTTAAATTCGTCTTTACGGACTGTTCTGTTTTTGACAGATTCTGCCTTTTATTTCGCATTGCCTCTTTTGCTATGTTGGATTTATTTCTTTGATCCACTAATGTCCAGTAGCATTATGCAATGTCCAGAAGTGAAAATAATGATTGTGTCACCTCTGAATGAGTGAATTATTAATTGTGCACTAACCCTCTAATGAGTTTGCTTGAAGTTTGGTGTGAAGGAAGTTTTCAAGGGTCAAGAGAGGAGAATGATATACTATGATCAAGAGGAGTGAAAGCTTCTAAGCTTGGGGATGCCCCCGTGGTTCACCCCTGCATATTTTAAGAAGACTCAAGCGTCTAAGCTTGGGGATGCCCAAGGCATCCCCTTCTTCATCGACAACATCATCGAGTTCCTCCCCGAAACTATATTTTTATTCAGTCACATCTTGTATTCTTTGCTTGGAGCGTCGGTTTGTTTTTGTTTTTGTTTTTGTTTGAATAAGATGGATCCTAGCATTCACTTTGTGGGAGAGAGACACGCTCCGCTGTTGCATATGGACACATGTGTCCTTAGGCTTTACTCATAATGTTCAAGGCGAAGTTTCTTCTTCGTTAAATTGTTATATGGTTGGAATTGGAAAATGCTACATGTAGTAATTCTAAAATGTCTTGGATAATGTGATACTTGGCAATTGTTGTGCTCATGTTTAAGCTCTTGCATCATATGCTTTGCACCCATTAATGAAGAAATACATAGAGCTTGCTAAAATTTGATTTGCATATTTGGTTTCTCTAAGGTCTAGATAATATCTAGTATTGAGTTTTGAACAACAAGGAAGACGGTGTAGAGTCTTATAATGTTTACAATATGTCTTTTATGTGAGTCTTGCTGCACTTGTTCATCCTTGAGTTTGCTTCAAATAACCTTGCTAGCCTAAACCTTGTATCGAGAGGGAATACTTCTCATGCATCCAAAATCCTTGAGCCAACTACTATGCCATTTGTGTCCACCATACCTACCTACTACATGGTATTTCTCCGCCATTCCAAAGTAAATTGCTTGAGTGCTACCTTTAAAATTCCATCATTCACCTTTGCAATATATAGCTCATGGGACAAAATAGCCTTAAAAACTATCGTAGTATTGAATATGTACTTATGCACTTTATATTTTATTAAGTTGCTTGTTGTGCGATAACCATGCTTCTGGGGAACGCCATCAACTATTGTTGAATATCATGTGAGTTGATATGCATGTCCGTCTTGTCTGAAGGATCTATCATTTTAGTGGTTGGAGCATGCAAAATTGTTAGAGAAGAACATTGGGCCGCTAACTAAAGCCATGAACCATGGTGGAAGTTTCAGTTTTGGACATATAACCTCAATCTCATATGAGAATAATAACTTTGCTACATGCTTATGCATTTAAGAGGAGTCCATTATCTGTTGTCCATGTTGTCCCGGTATGGATGTCTAAGTTGAGAATAATCAAAAGCGAGAAATCCGAAATGCGAGCATTCTCCTTAGACCTTTGTACAGAGCGGCATGGAGGTACCCCTTTGTGACACTTGGTTGAAACATGGCATGCGAAGATCCGGTAGTCCAAGTTAAGTAGGACGAGGTGCGGGCACTATTAGTATACTATGCGTGAGGCCTGCAACTTGTAAAATATAATTTTCATAACTCATATGCTTTATTACTACCGTTGACAAAATTGTTTCATGTTTTCAAAATAAAAGCTCTAGCACAAATACAACAATCGATGCTTTCCTCTTTGAAGGACCATTCTTTTACTTTTATTGTTGAGTCAGTTTACCTATCTCCCTCCACCTTAAGAAGCAAACACTTGTGTGAACTGTGCATTGATTCCTACATACTTGCATATTGCACTTGTTATATTACTTTATGTTGACAATATCCATGAGATATACATGTTATAAGTTGAAAGCAACCGCTGAAACTTAATCTTCCTATGTGTTGCTTCAACACCTTTACTTCGATTTATTGCTTTATGAGTTAACTCTTATGCAAGACTTATTGATGCTTGTCTTGAAGTACTATTCATGAAAAGTCTTTGCTTTATGATTCAGTTGTTTACTCATGTCATTACCTTTGCTTTGATCGCTGCATTCATTACATATGTTTACAAATAGTATGATCAAGATTATGATGGCATGTCACTTCAGAAATTATCTTTGTTATCGTTTTACCTCGCTCGGGACGAGCAGTAACTAAGCTTGGGGATGCTGATACGTCTCCAACGTATCGATAATTTCTTATGTTCCATGCTACTTTATTGATGATACCTACATGTTTTATGCACATTATATGTCATATTTATGCATTTTCCGGAACTAACCTATTAACAAGATGCCGAAGAGCCGCTTGCTGTTTTCTCGCTGTTTTTGGTTTAGAAATCCTAGTAAAGAAATATTCTCGGAATTGGACGAAACTTTCGCCCAGGGTCCTATTTTTGCACGAAGCTTCCAGAAGACCGAAGACCTAACGAAGTGGGGCCACGAGGAGGCCAGGAGGGAGGCCGGCGCGGCCCAGGCCCCGGCCGCGCCGACCTACCCCTGGGCCCCTCGTGTGGCCCCCGCGTTGACCCTCCGCCTACTTAAAGCTTCCGTCGCGAAACCCCCGCACCGAGAGCCACGCTACGGAAAACCTTACGCAGACGCCGCCGCCGCGAATCCCATCTCGGGGGATTCTGGAGATCGCCTCCGGCACCCTGCCGGAGAGGGGATTCATCTCCCGGAGGACTCTACACCGCCATGGTCGCCTCCGGAGTGATGAGTGAGTAGTTCACCCCCGGACCATGGGTCCATAGCAGTAGCTAGATGGTCGTCTTCTCCTTGTTGTGCTTCATTGTTGGATCTTGTGAGCTGCCTAACATGATCAAGATCATCTATATGTAATTCTATATGTTGTGTTTGTCGGGATCCGATGGATAGAGAGTACTATGATTATGGTGATTATCAATCTATTGTTCATGTGTTGTTTATGATCTTGCATGCTCTCCGTTATTAGTAGAGGCTCGGCCAAGTTTTTACTCTTAACTCCAAGAGGGAGTATTTATGCTCGATAGTGGGTTCATGCCTCCATTGAATCTGGGACAGATGACGTAAAGTTCTAAGGTTGTGGATGTGCTGTTGCCACTAGGGATAAAACATTGATGCTATGTCTAAGGATGTAGTTGTTGATTACATTACGCACCATACTTAATGCAATTGTCCGTTGCTTTGCAACTTAATACCGGAGGGGGTTCGGATGATAACCTCGAAGGTGGACTTTTTAGGCATAGATGCAGTTGGATGGCGGTCTATGTACTTTGTCGTAATGCCCAATTAAATCTCACTATATTTACCATGTCATGTATATGCATTGTTATGCCTTTCTCTATTTGTCAATTGCCCGACCGTAATTTGTTCACCCAACATGCTTTATCTTATGGGAGAGACACCTCTAGTGAACCGTGGACCCCGGTCCTATTCTTTACATAGCATACAATCTACCGCAATTGTGTTTACCGTTTTCTTTGCAAACATCTTCCACTCGATACGTTTAATCCTTTGTTACAGCAAGCCGGTGAGATTGACAACCTCACTGCTTCGTTGGGACAAAGTACTTGGGTTGTGTTGTGCAGTGTTCCGCGTTGGCGCCGGAATCCTCGGTGTTGCGCCGCATCACATTTCGCGACCATCAACCTTCAACGTGCTTCTTGGCTCCTACTGGTTCGATTAAACCTTGGTTTCATACTGAGGGAAACTTGCTTCTATACGCATCATACCTTCCACTTGGGGTTCCCAACGGACGTGTGCATCTACGCGTATCAGGTAACACCTTGCCATCATGTTGGTTGGTATTGTTTTATTCTTAAAAAAAATAATTTCCTCTCATTATATATGTAAATGATAGTTCCCTTTTGTCCTTGAAGAATAATTTCCTCTCATTGAATCTTCTTAAGATTTAATTTCTCAAATACTCCTGCATGAGTTTAGATTGACCTAAGTCAACCCTTCATCCTCATTATTTGAGAAAATGATTTAAATGAGGTAGATACCTCATACCATTTAATAATGCCTATGATGATTTAATATCTCCAAGCACTTCATATGATGTCATTTGACCAGGGGTCCCACTTCATATGAATGCATTTGAGACAAGATTTAAATGAAGCATAATACTTCATAGGATTTACCTAATATTTTTGGACAATACTACTTTAATAAAATAGCCATATTGTCCATTATTTTAACTAGGGCATGATCATGCAAAGTGACCACACCATTTTATTGCATATTCAATTGGTGTAAGTCAAATGTGAGCTAGTAGAGTTGGAATTAACTTAATATCTATTTTATTTGATTTTTAATAATTATTTGAATAAGGAAAAGTCCCTGCCTTGTTATTTTTATCGAATTAATTTTACTGACGAATCTGGTCATGAGACCAGTGGCATATTGTAGATATTTTTACTAGCTTTCCAACCATATAAAGTTTGCTAAATTTGGCCAAGCCAAACAAATTCTATTGAATTTCAAAGTGGCAGCAAGTATTCAAAATCGTTTGGAATTAATTAAATCGAGTTTGAATTAAAAAGGCCGGCGGGAAAAACTACTGGGCCAGATTCAAACTGAACGGCCCAAGCCAGCCCAGTCACGGTCCAGGGACGCGCGGCGCGCTGACAACGGGTCCCGCGTGTCAGCGAGTGTTAAACGCCGAAGCGGTACCTTGATCGTGAGCCGTTGGATCAGAAGCAGATCGGGCGGCCGTGCGTCGTCGTTGCCGTCGGGGAGAAAGGGTTGCTGCCGCGGCGGAGGTAGGGGGTCGGCGGCGAGCTGGGGCTCCGGAGAGGGTCGGCGATGATGCGAGGCGACGTTGTCGACGAAGGGGAGTCGCCTGGTACCGGTGGCGTCGCCGATGGTGCTCGTATTCGTCGGCGGCGATCTCAGCTCCGCCGCAGGCTCCGGCGATCAATTGGGCGGCTCCGGTGAGCAATTGAGGGAGAGAGATGGTCGAGGAGGATCAGAAGAGAGTGGAGAAGACAATGGCGTGCTTGGATAGCTCGGGGAGGCGCTCCTTTTATAGATGGGCGAGGGTGCTGTGGTGCCGTGAAGGTGGCGACATGCGCGCGGCGGCTCCGGCGGTCTAGCGAGCTAGAGGTTGGTGGGGATCTGTTCAGCCGTGTCCGTGTGAGGCGTTTGGAGGCGACCGCGTGGTCGGGCGGCGTCGGATTGGGTCGCGTTGCTTCCGTGCATGTCCGTGGCTGCGGCGGGATTCGCTCGTCGTTGCCGTCGGCGGCGGGCCAGGGTTCGTGTCGCGCGCGTGTCCGGCGTGTCTGCGGTGGCACGGCGATGCTCAGCGTGTTCGCAGGGGGTCCAGGGGTGGCGCAGAGCGTCGGGGCGACGGGTGGCCGTGGCGTGCCTGTGGGCGCGCCCACGCCGTGATCGGCATGGTCTGGGCGCCACGGGCGTGTCCGTGTCTGGCGCGTGGGGTGCTCTTCTACTGCAGTGGCAATGCTAGGCGAGCTCAGTAGGGTGTGGTGACCTCATTTGGCAAGGGGGCCAGGGCTGGGGATGAAGGAGAAGAGAGGGAGGGGGACATGGCCGGCATGGTGTGTGACATGGCCGGCATGGCCATGCACATGCTAGGTTTTAATTGTCCCCTTAGGGTTTCTGTGGGTGGTGAGGCGAGAGAGGGGACAAGGGGACAGGATAGAGGGGTTTTGGGACTTAGGGTTGGGTGTAGGACACTATTTGAAATAGTGTCAAATAGTTCCCTATTTGAAATTTGTGAAATTTATCCAAATTTGATTAAATTCAAATGGTTGACCAATTTGAATTGTGTGTGTTTATTTGAGTTAGAAAAGACCAGAGATGATGAGAGGTGGTGGTGCCATTTTCCATTTCAAAGATTTGCAAAAAAATGCTAAGTGTGAGATTGTTCCTAATATTAAAAAGTTCTAACTTTGCATGAGCATAGCATTTGATCTAAAAATAATTTGGCATGGTGGTCTTTACAAAAAGTGTTCATCTTGATGTCCTCTTGGATGACATGCAAAGAGTTGAGAAATTTTATTTTAAAAATTTCGAAATGCAGGGGCTCAAAGTAGTGATCAGACTAGAAATGGCAGATTTGGCCATAATCACATGTGCTCACATTTTGAGTTTGAAAAGCATTTGATTTGTGTTTCTTTGATCTCAAAAGTTGTAATAAGTGTTTATTATCATATCACAACTATTGGTGAAGACCAAAGTGGTCTAGGTCAAAGATTTATAAAAATGGCATAAACCATATGGGAGGGTTTTGTGAATTTCTCACCTTTATTCTTTTATTTTTCTTTTGCTTCATTTTGACATGAGTGAGATTGATTTGGTGTTAGATTGAGTTAGGTGAAAGGTTCAAACCATTTTGGGGTAATGGAAGTGGCTAGGTCCATATTTGATAATTTGGCTAAGTGCCACATATGCCTCTATGCATATGTTTGATTTCATTTTGTTTCTCACTTGAATGGGTTGGTAGGTGCTTGGTTGAGTGTGTTGAGGTATTTCCATTCATCTACTCAAGGTAGACAAGGCAAAGCTGATCATTTTCAAAAAGTAGCCATAGGCTTGCATATGCTTTTTTTCTTAAATAAGATCTTTTCTTTTTATTTTATTTTTCAAAGATTGATGACAAGAGGAAATGAGGTTTTAGGTTTAGTGGGGTTTACCACCTTTTAGCAAGGTAAGAAAAGGTAGGGTTCAAGGGTTACACATTAAGGCTATAGGCCCACCTATGTCTTTTTTTCTTTATTTTAAGTTTCTCAAAATAGATCCAAAATATTTTTGAGAAGGTTTGGGTTTAGGGTTTTTCTTATTTGATTTCTTTCTCTGTTCATTTTTATTTAGTTTGTGATCTTCACTTGATCACTTTGAGGTTTTAGGGTTTATCACATAAGCATAAATACACTTATCATGGCAAAAACACAAGTAATAGGTATGAGTACTATGCATAGCACTCTATGTAGGAAAAGTTTTTGTTGGTTCTCATTTTTGGAAAAAGGAATTTCATTTTCTGTTTGTTTTTAAAATTTGGGATGTTACAAACCCTTCCCCCTTAAACAAATCTCGTCCCGAGATTTTAAGAAAAGTTAGGTTCCTAAGAGAGATTGGGCGATATGATTTAACAGGAAGACATACTTGGCATGTTCTGAGGTGCTTCTTGAGCTTCGGTGGCAGTCATGTTGTAGTAGCGGCCGTTGTTGTTCTGGTTCTTTCTTGCGGCGAAGCGGCGTTGGTTCTGAGCAGGTGCAGCGGTGTTGGCGGCAATCTTGGTGAGTCTCTTGGGGCACTCATTGGAGTAATGCCCAACCACTCCACACTCATAACAAGTGATGGTGGCCTTGTCCTTGTTGGCGACGGGGATGGCGTTGCTTCCAGTCCTAGGGCCGGTGTTGTTGTTGCTGTTGTTGTTGTTCCCGTTGTTGTTGGTGTTGGGGTTGTTGTTGCTGGTGTGATTGTTGTTGTTGTTGTTGTTGTTGTTGTTGCCTCCGGGCTTCGGGGGTCCTCCCTGGTTATTGGTGTAGTTTGGGCGGTAAGTCTGGGCAGTGGGCTTGTTGTATTTTGGAGTAAATCCTCCAGATGAGTTGTTGCGGTACTTCTGGGTATTGCTGGACCCATGCTGGTTCATCATCCGGCGTTTGCGGTTCTCATTGGCTTGGTGAAGCTTCCCTTCCATCTGGATGGCTGAGTCCACCAGGGCTTCTAGATCAGCAAAGGGAATGTTGACCAATACGGTTTGCATCTCGTCGTGCAGTCCGTTTAGAAATCTTTCCTTCCTCTTCTCGTTGGTGTCGGTTTCATCCGGGGCGTACCTTGACAGAGTGAGGAATCTGTCGCGGTATTCTACCACGGACATTCTGCCTTGCTTGAGTTCGCGGAACTCGTCTCTCATCTTCTTGATCAGTCCTTGGGGCACGTGATACTTGCTAAACTTCAGCTTGAAGTCTTCCCAGGTCATCATTTGTCCCGCATTCATTGCGCGGGCACTCGTCCACCAGGCTCGTGCAGGTCTTGACAGGTAGTGGGTGGCGAACAGTACTTTCTCGGCGGCTTCAACTCCTGCAACTTCCAAGTTGTTCTCCATTGTCTGGAGCCAGTCATCAGCGTCTAGTGGCTCTTCAGTCTTGCTGAAAATAGGTGGGTTGGTGTTCTGAAAGTTCTTGAGCTTTGACCCTGGGTGGTCATAGTTTCCATGGCCGTTGTTGTTCTGAGCGATCTGCTGCAGTTCAGCAATGTTGGCTTGGCGTTCAGCTCTATCGGCTTCCCGGTCTGCCATCATCATCTCTAGCATCTGCATCATGGCGTCTTGGTTGGCGCTGCGGGTTGGTGGGGCCATCTGAAGATTGAGGTAGATGATAATATAAGAGGGAATTTTCTATGGTTTGTTTGAGTTAAAGTTCAAACAGTTTCAAAGGTTCAAAACTTGAAAACTTGAGTAGTGTTGAAGGGGTAAAACCAACAACACTTTTTCATTCATACCAAACATCACACATTACAAATCTAACACACCGTTGGTTTGAAGAACCATTCATTCGCTCTACGATACAAGGGGATCCCGATACAACTCACACCTACTTAAGTGCCGGAGTGATACTACTCTTCCGGGTGGATTCTTCGTCTTCACGGTGTGATGTGCTTGGCGAGAGGCGAGGGCGTGGTCCAAATCCATGCGGGTTTTGTACCGCCTAAAGTCCCGGTGTGCTACATAGGGGTTCATCTCCGTGTGCGGGGTATGGTCATCGGTCTTCCCATGGAGTCATGTCTTGGGTAGTAGATGAAGCGAGTGTTTTTGATCTTGTTCTCATTTTGTCCGCACAGACGGGCAATGGCTTCTTGCATAGCACTGACTAGTCCTTCCTTCCAAGTGTTTCCCGTTACAGAAAACCAGATGGTTTCCCATACCGGGGCTCCAATCTTTCTTCGTAGATCAGTAGAAACTTCCCACCTAGGTGGTTCTCCGGAGTGGTTTTTGAGGGGTATTCCGAAGAACTCGGGATACGGGTGGCCTAGATATTCCACTAGTTGCTTCAAATCCTTTTCGAACCTCAGGCCGCCTCCGGGACCAAGCTGATAGAATTCCCATTGGTACTCCATCTGTGAGCAATTAGGATAAGTAAGTTAAAGAAGTAGTCAAGTGTGCAAAATTTTATGTAGGCTTGCAAAGAAAAGCAGAGCATAGATTTCTCATTTTTGAAAAAGATCTCAAAGATAAGGGTGAGAATAAGTTTTCACAATTATTCATTTCATTGGTTTTTGAAACTAAGTTTTGCCGACGTCCATTCTAACTAGGGTCTCCTAAGGTCAAACAATGGCTCTGATACCAACTTGTCAACACCCGGGTTTTAAGTCCAGGTGCCTGTTATGCCATACATCGCAATCCCAGGAATATTGTTGTTGCGAGACATAACAGTTGAATATCATAAGTCATCATTCATTACAAATCATAAAGTCTTACAACTTGGAATCACATGATCCATATTACACAAATAGTTGATCTAGTGATCAACGAACTGATCAACGAATAAACATAAGTTCATATCGAAGCGTAAGATACAAGGACTCTATAGTCCACAGGCCAACGCTTGACGTCGGGAGTAGTCCTAGTTGTCGTAGACGTCCCGCTGTCCATCATCTTCATACTCGTTGCGCCTCTTCATAGTCCGGCCATTTGAATAGCCAGGGACACAGCTCGTGAGTACTTTAAAGTAATCGCAAACTAATACTAGTGTAAGTACTATCAATTCTAGTAAAGGGGTACTAAGCTCTAGTTTCTTTTGCATAAAGCCAATTTTGAGTTCACAAGTATTGGAAAGAAAGACTCTTCATGTACTAACTACTCAAGTGGGAACATTAGTGTCATTCCCACAACTCAAGTTGTGTTTCAAAAACAAGTCACCAATTCACCATTCATTGCATCACTATTTTCAAAGAACCTGACACTGGTAACAGTATGGCCTTTCCAACCGTCCGTAACCGTGGACACGGCTATTCGAATAGGTTTACACTCTGCAGAGGTTGCACACTTGTGCCACAACATTTGATTTCATCCGTCGGGATAACCCCGAATCATCGTAACACAAGTACGCGGATCATCAACCATAACCTTTCATTTACAAATCCTAGTATGAGCACCTCTCCCCATGAGCTTGGCCTCCCAAGTGAAGACCAACTCGTCAACCCGGGAACCGCACAGGGCTTGGCCGTAAAATTCACCTCAATTCACATCATTTCTCAACAACGGAGGCAGCCTCGGCATAACCCCTATGACGTGTGTTCAGAGGGAACCCATACTAAGATACATAAATTGCTAGTTAAGCCCTTACCCATAATCAGGTATTGTGGGGGTACTCAAAAATTGGAAAGGTATCGCATCCAAACCAAATATCAGTTTTTATTCAAAAATCACTATCTTCTCTTGGTCATATTCACCTTCAAAATTCATTTCATCAATTTCATCATCATCATTATTTCACCACACATGTTCCCATCTAGAGTAGTCATTTTTAATTTAGCACTAGCATCTAGATATGAGGGGTGCTAAGTATATTGCTTTGCTTCTAGGCTAACTTTGATACTCTTGTACTAATCTAACATTAACCTCATTGAATCATGAATCAAAAAGTACTTTGATAACCCAAAGCAATAAAACTGGCAAATAAAACTTGTAGTAAAACTTGGGATAGGCTGATGCTTCATAAGAAAGGATGAGAGTGCCTTGTCCTTGGTAGGACTTGCACTTGCAAGAATATTAGCTTGCAACCATAGAGCTTGCAGTAGTGTTAGCTTGCCTTGGTTGTTGATGTGGTCAAAGTTCTCTTCTTCTTCGGGGTAGAATCCTTCCTCTTCCTGGTATTCTCCGGTACTAGCGTCTATACACGAATACGAGGATACAATCACTCAATAGATCAAGAGATATACTAAGCACACACATAGATCACACAAATTATTCTAGGGGTAACACCTTGCCATCATGTTGGTTGGTATTGTTTTATTCTTAAGAAAAATAATTTCCTCTCATTATATATGTAATTGATAGTTCCCTTTTGTCCTTGAAGAATAATTTCCTCTCATTGAATCTTCTTAAGATTTAATTTCTCAAATACTCCTGCATGAGTTTAGATTGACCTAAGTCAACCCTTCATCCTCATTATTTGAGAAAATGATTTAAATGAGGTAGAGTACCTCATACCATTTAATAATGCCTATGATGATTTAATATCTCCAAGCACTTCATATGATGTCATTTGACCAGGGGTCCCACTTCATATGAATGCATTTGAGACAAGATTTAAATGAAGCATAATACTTCATAGGATTTACCTAATATTTTTGGACAATACTACTTTAATAAAATAGCCATATTGTCCATTATTTTAACTAGGGCATGATCATGCAAAGTGACCACACCATTTTATTGCATATTCAATTGGTGTAGGTCAAATGTGAGCTAGTAGAGTTGGAATTAACTTAATATCTATTTTATTTGATTTTTAATAATTATTTGAATAAGGAAAAGTCCCTGCCTTGTTATTTTTATCGAATTAATTTTACGACGAATCTGGTCATGAGACCAGTGGCATATTGTAGATATTTTTACTAGCTTTCCAACCATATAAAGTTTGCTAAATTTGGCCAAGCCAAACAAATTCTATTGAATTTCAAAGTGGCAGCAGTATTCAAAATCGTTTGGAATTAATTAAATCGAGTTTGAATTAAAAAGGCCGGCGGGAAAAACTACTGGGCCAGATTCAAACTGAACGGCCCAAGCCAGCCCAGTCACGGTCCAGGGACGCGCGGCGCGCTGACAATGGGTCCCGCGTGTCAGCGAGTGTTAAACGCCGAAGCGGTACCTTGATCGTGAGCCGTTGGATCAGAAGCAGATCGGGCGGCCGTGCGTCGTCGTTGCCGTCGGGGAGAAAGGGTTGCCGCCGCGGCGGAGGTAGGGGTCGGCGGCGAGCTGGGGCTCCGGAGAGGGTCGGCGATGATGCGAGGCGACGTTGTCGACGAAGGGGAGTCGCCTGGTACCGGTGGCGTCGCCGATGGTGCTCGTATTCGTCGGCGGCGATCTCAGCTCCGCCGCAGGCTCCGACGATCAATTGGGTGGCTCCGGTGAGCAATTGAGGGAGAGAGATGGTCGAGGAGGATCAGAAGAGAGTGGAGAAGACAATGGCGTGCTTGGATAGCTCGGGGAGGCGCTCCTTTTATAGATGGGCGAGGGTGCTGTGGTGCCGTGAAGGTGGCGACATGCGCGCGGCGGCTCCGGCGGTCTAGCGAGCTAGAGGTTGGCGGGGATCTGTTCAGCGTGTCCAGGTGAGGCGTTTGGAGGCGACCGCGTGGTCGGGCGGCGTCGGATTGGGTCGCGTTGCTTCCGTGCATGTCCGTGGCTGCGGCGGGATTCGCTCGTCGTTGCCGTCGGCGGCGGGCCAGGGTTCGTGTCGCGCGCGTGTCCGGCGTGTCTGCGGTGGCACGGCGATGCTCAGCGTGCTCGCAGGGGGTCCAGGGGTGGCGCAGAGCGTCGGGGCGACGGGTGGCCGTGGCGTGCCTGTGGGCGCGCCCACGCCGTGATCGGCATGGTCTGGGCGCCACGGGCGTGTCCGTGTCTGGCGCGTGGGGTGCTCTTCTACTGCAGTGGCAATGCTAGGTGAGCTCAGTAGGGTGTGGTGACCTCATTTGGCAAGGGGGCCAGGGCTGGGGATGAAGGAGAAGAGAGGGAGGGGGACATGGCCGGCATGGTGTGTGACATGGCCGGCATGGCCATGCACATGCTAGGTTTTAATTGTCCCCTTAGGGTTTCTGTGGGTGGTGAGGCAGAGAGGGGACAAGGGGACAGGATAGAGGGGTTTTGGGACTTAGGGTTGGGTGTAGGACACTATTTGAAATAGTGTCAAATAGTTCCCTATTTGAAATTTGTGAAATTTATCCAAATTTGATTAAATTCAAATGGTTGACCAATTTGAATTGTGTGTGTTTATTTGAGTTAGAAAAGACCAGAGATGATGAGAGGTGGTGGTGCCATTTTCCATTTCAAAGATTTGCAAAAAAATGCTAAGTGTGAGATTGTTCCTAATATTAAAAAGTTCTAACTTTGCATGAGCATAGCATTTGATCTAAAAATAATTTGGCATGGTGGTCTTTACAAAAAGTGTTCATCTTGATGTCCTCTTGGATGACATGCAAAGAGTTGAGAAATTTTATTTTAAAAATTTCGAAATGCAGGGACTCAAAGTAGTGATCAGACTAGAAATGGCAGATTTGGCCATAATCACATGTGCTCACATTTTGAGTTTGAAAAGCATTTGATTTGTGTTTCTTTGATCTCAAAAGTTGTAATAAGTGTTTATTATCATATCACAACTATTGGTGAAGACCAAAGTGGTCTAGGTCAAAGATTTATAAAAATGGCATAAACCATATGGGAGGGTTTTGTGAATTTCTCACCTTTATTCTTTTATTTTTCTTTTGCTTCATTTTGACATGAGTGAGATTGATTTGGTGTTAGATTGAGTTAGGTGAAAGGTTCAAACCATTTTGGGGTAATGGAAGTGGCTAGGTCCATATTTGATAATTTGGCTAAGTGCCACATATGCCTCTATGCATATGTTTGATTTCATTTTGTTTCTCACTTGAATGGGTTGGTAGGTGCTTGGTTGAGTGTGTTGAGGTATTTCCATTCATCTACTCAAGGTAGACAAGGCAAAGCTGATCATTTTCAAAAAGTAGCCATAGGCTTGCATATGCTTTTTTTCTTAAATAAGATCTTTTCTTTTTATTTTATTTTTCAAAGATTGATGACAAGAGGAAATGAGGTTTTAGGTTTAGTGGGGTTTACCACCTTTTAGCAAGGTAAGAAAAGGTAGGGTTCAAGGGTTACACATTAAGGCTATAGGCCCACCTATGTCTTTTTTTTCTTTATTTTAAGTTTCTCAAAATAGATCCAAAATATTTTTGAGAAGGTTTGGGTTTAGGGTTTTTCTTATTTGATTTCTTTCTCTGTTCATTTTTATTTAGTTTGTGATCTTCACTTGATCACTTTGAGGTTTTAGGGTTTATCACATAAGCATAAATACACTTATCATGGCAAAAACACAAGTAATAGGTATGAGTACTATGCATAGCACTCTATGTAGGAAAAGTTTTTGTTGGTTCTCATTTTTGGAAAAAGGAATTTCATTTTCTCGTTTGTTTTTAAAATTTGGGATGTTACAAACCCTTCCCCCTTAAACAAATCTCGTCCCGAGATTTTAAGAAAAGTTAGGTTCCTAAGAGAGATTGGGCGATATGATTTAACAGGAAGACATACTTGGCATGTTCTGAGGTGCTTCTTGAGCTTCGGTGGCAGTCAGGTTGTAGTAGCGGCCGTTGTGGTTCTGGTTCTTTCTTGCGGCGAAGCGGCGTTGGTTCTGAGCAGGTGCAGCGGTGTTGGCGGCAATCTTGGTGAGTCTCTTGGGGCACTCATTGGAGTAATGCCCAACCACTCCACACTCATAACAAGTGATGGTGGCCTTGTCCTTGTTGGCGACGGGGATGGCGTTGCTTCCAGTCCTAGGGCCAGTGTTGTTGTTGCTGTTGTTGTTGTTCCCGTTGTTGTTGGTGTTGGGGTTGTTGTTGCTGGTGGGATTGTTGTTGTTGTTGTTGTTGTTGTTGTTGTTGTTGTTGCCTCCGGGCTTCGGGGGTCCTCCCTGGTTATTGGTGTAGTTTGGGCGGTAAGTCTGGGCAGTGGGCTTGTTGTATTTTGGAGTAAATCCTCCGGATGAGTTGTTGCGGTACTTCCGGGTATTGCTGGACCCATGCTGGTTCATCATCCGGCGTTTGCGGTTCTCATTGGCTTGGTGAAGCTTCCCTTCCATCTGGATGGCTGAGTCCACCAGGGCTTCTAGATCAGCAAAGGGAATGTTGACCAATACGGTTTGCATCTCGTCGTGCAGTCCGTTTAGAAATCTTTCCTTCCTCTTCTCGTTGGTGTCGGTTTCATCCGGGCGTACCTTGACAGAGTGAGGAATCCGTCGCGGTATTCTACCACCGACATTCTCGCCTTGCTTGAGTTCGCGGAACTCGTCTCTCATCTTCTTGATCAGTCCTTGGGGCACGTGATACTTGCTAAACTTCAGCTTGAAGTCTTCCCAGGTCATCATTTGTCCCGCATTCATTGCGCGGGCACTCGTCCACCAGGCTCATGCAGGTCCTGACAGGTAGTGGGTGGCGAACAGTACTTTCTCGGCGGCTTCAACTCCTGCAACTTCCAAGTTGTTCTCCATTGTCTGGAGCTAGTCATCAGCGTCTAGTGGCTCTTCAGTCTTGCTGAAAATAGGTGGGTTGGTGTTCGAAAGTTCTTGAGCTTTGACCCTGGGTGGTCATAGTTTCCATGGCCGTTGTTGTTCTGAGCGATCTGCTGCAGTTCAGCAATGTTGGCTTGGCGTTCAGCTCTATCGGCTTCCCGGTCTGCCATCATCATCTCTAGCATCTGCATCATGGCGTCTTGGTTGGCGCTGCGGGTTGGTGGGGCCATCTGAAGATTGAGGTAGATGATAAGATAAGAGGGAATTTTCTATGGTTTGTTTGAGTTAAAGTTCAAACAGTTTCAAAGGTTCAAAACTTGAAAACTTGAGTAGTGTTGAAGGGGTAAAACCAACAACACTTTTTCATTCATACCAAACATCACACATTACAAATCTAACACACCGTTGGTTTGAAGAACCATTCATTCGCTCTACGATACAAGGGGATCCTGATACAACTCACACCTACTTAAGTGCTGGAGTGATACTACTCTTCTGGGTGGATTCTTCGTCTTCACAGGTGATGTGCTTGGCGAGAGGCGAGGGCGTGGTCCAAATCCATGCGGGTTTTGTACTGCCTAAAGTCCTGGTGTGCTACATAGGGGTTCATCTCCGTGTGCGGGGGTATGGTCATCGGTCTTCCCATGGAGTCATGTCTTGGGTAGTAGATGAAGCGAGTGTTTTTTATCTTGTTCTCATTTTGTCCGCACAGACGGGCAATGGCTTCTTGCATAGCACCGACTAGTCCTTCCTTCCAAGTGTTTCCCGTTACGTGAAAACCAGATGGTTTCCCATACCGGGGCTCCAATCTTTCTTCGTAGATCGAGTAGAAACTTCCCACCTAGGTGGTTCTCCGGAGTGGTTTTTGAGGGGTATTCCGAAGAACTCGGGATACGGGTGGCCTAGATATTCCACTAGTTGCTTCAAATCCTTTTCGAACCTCAGGCCGCCTCCGGGACCAAGCTGATAGAATTCCCATTGGTACTCCATCTGTGAGCAATTAGGATAAGTAAGTTAAAGAAGTAGTCAAGTGTGCAAAATTTTATGTAGGCTTGCAAAGAAAAGCAGAGCATAGATTTCTCATTTTTGAAAAAGATCTCAAAGATAAGGGTGAGAATAAGTTTTCACAATTATTCATTTCATTGGTTTTTGAAACTAAGTTTTGCCGACGTCCATTCTAACTAGGGTCTCCTAAGGTCAAACAATGGCTCTGATACCAACTTGTCAACACCCGGGTTTTAAGTCCAGGTGCCTGTTATGCCATACATCGCAATCCCGGGAATATTGTTGTTGCGAGACATAACAGTTGAATATCATAAGTCATCATTCATTACAAATCATAAAGTCTTACAACTTGGAATCACATGATCCATATTACACAAATAGTTGATCTAGTGATCAACGAACTGATCAACGAACAAACATAAGTTCATATCGGAAGCGTAAGATACAAGGACTCTATAGTCCACGAGCCAACGCTTGACGTCGGGAGTAGTCCTAGTTGTCGTAGACGTCCTGCTGTCCATCATCTTCATACTCGTCTGCGCCTCTTCATAGTCCGGCCATTTGAATAGCCGGGGACACAGCTCGTGAGTACTTTAAAGTAATCGCAAACTAATACTAGTGTAAGTACTATCAATTCTAGTAAAGGGGTACTAAGCTCTAGTTTCTTTTGCATAAAGCCAATTTTGAGTTCACAAGTATTGGAAAGAAAGACTCTTCATGTACTAACTACTCAAGTGGGAACATTAGTGTCATTCCCACAACTCAAGTTGTGTTTCAAAAACAAGTCACCAATTCACCATTCATTGCATCACTATTTTCAAAGAACCTGACACTGGTAACAGTATGGCCTTTCCAACCGTCCGTAACCGTGGACACGGCTATTCGAATAGGTTTACACTCTGCAGAGGTTGCACACTTGTGCCACAACATTTGATTTCATCCGTCGGGATAACCCCGAATCATCGTAACACAAGACGCGGATCATCAACCATAACCTTTCATTTACAAATCCTAGTATGAGCACCTCTCCCCATGAGCTTGGCCTCCCAGTGAAGACCAACTGTCAACCTGGGAACTGCACAGGGCTTGGCCGTAAAATTCACCTCAATTCACATCATTTCTCAACAACGGAGGCAGCCTCAAGCATAACCCCTATGACGTGTGTTCAGAGGGAACCCATACTAAGATACATAAATTGCTAGTTAAGCCCTTACCCATAATCAGTGTATTGTGGGGGTACTCAAAAATTGGAAAGGTATCGCATCCAAACCAAATATCAGCTTTTATTCAAAAATCACTATCTTCTCTTGGTCATATTCACCTTCAAAATTCATTTCATCAATTTCATCATCATCATTATTTCACCACACATGTTCCCATCTAGAGTAGTCATTTTTAATTTAGCACTAGCATCTAGATATGAGGGGTGCTAAGTATATTGCTTTGCTTCTAGGCTAACTTTGATACTCTTGTACTAATCTAACATTAACCTCATTGAATCATGAATCAAAAAGTACTTTGATAACCCAAAGCAATAAAACTGGCAAATAAAACTTGTAGTAAAACTTGGGATAGGCTGATGCTTCATAAGAAAGGATGAGAGTGCCTTGTCCTTGGTAGGACTTGCACTTGCAAGAATATTAGCTTGCAACCATAGAGCTTGCAGTAGTGTTAGCTTGCCTTGGTTGTTGATGTGGTCAAAGTTCTCTTCTTCTTCGGGGTAGAATCCTTCCTCTTCCTGGTATTCTCCAGTACTAGCGTCTATACACGAATACGAGGATACAATCACTCAATAGATCAAGAGATATACTAAGCACACACATAGATCACACAAATTATTCTAGGGGTAACACCTTGCCATCATGTTGGTTGGTATTGTTTTATTCTTAAGAAAAATAATTTCCTCTCATTATATATGTAAATGATAGTTCCCTTTTGTCCTTGAAGAATAATTTCCTCTCATTTAATCTTCTTAAGATTTAATTTCTCAAATACTCCTGCATGAGTTTAGATTGACCTAAGTCAACCCTTCATCCTCATTATTTGAGAAAATGATTTAAATGAGGTAGAGTACCTCATACCATTTAATAATGCCTATGATGATTTAATATCTCCAAGCACTTCATATGATGTCATTTGACCAGGGGTCCCACTTCATATGAATGCATTTGAGACAAGATTTAAATGAAGCATAATACTTCATAGGATTTACCTAATATTTTTGGACAATACTACTTTAATAAAATAGCCATATTGTCCATTATTTTAACTAGGGCATGATCATGCAAAGTGACCACACCATTTTATTGCATATTCAATTGGTGTAAGTCAAATGTGAGCTAGTAGAGTTGGAATTAACTTAATATCTATTTTATTTGATTTTTAATAATTATTTGAATAAGGAAAAGTCCCTGCCTTGTTATTTTTATCGAATTAATTTTACGACGAATCTGGTCATGAGACCAGTGGCATATTGTAGATATTTTTACTAGCTTTCCAACCATATAAAGTTTGCTAAATTTGGCCAAGCCAAACAAATTCTATTGAATTTCAAAGTGGCAGCAGTATTCAAAATCGTTTGGAATTAATTAAATCGAGTTTGAATTAAAAAGGCCGGCGGGAAAAACTACTGGGCCAGATTCAAACTGAACGGCCCAAGCCAGCCCAGTCACGGTCCAGGGACGCGCGGCGCGCTGACAACGGGTCCCGCGTGTCAGCGAGTGTTAAACGCCGAAGCGGTACCTTGATCGTGAGCCGTTGGATCAGAAGCAGATCGGGCGGCCGTGCGTCGTCGTTGCCGTCGGGGAGAAAGGGTTGCTGCCGCGGCGGAGGTAGGGGGTCGGCGGCGAGCTGGGGCTCCGGAGAGGGTCGGCGATGATGCGAGGCGACGTTGTCGACGAAGGGGAGTCGCCTGGTACCGGTGGCGTCGCCGATGGTGCTCGTATTCGTCGGCGGCGATCTCAGCTCCGCCGCAGGCTCCGGCGATCAATTGG
This sequence comes from Lolium rigidum, assembly GCF_022539505.1. Lineage (NCBI taxonomy): Eukaryota > Viridiplantae > Streptophyta > Magnoliopsida > Poales > Poaceae > Lolium > Lolium rigidum. Next base: position 50,416,130 of record NC_061511.1, on the reverse strand, counting down.
GCGGCTCCGGTGAGCAATTGAGGGAGAGAGATGGTCGAGGAGGATCAGAAGAGAGTGGAGAAGACAACGGCGTGCTTGGATAGCTCGGGGAGGCGCTCCTTTTATAGATGGGCGAGGGTGCTGTGGTGCCGTGAAGGTGGCGACATGCGCGCGGCGGCTCCGGCGGTCTAGCGAGCTAGAGGTTGGCGGGGATCTGTTCAGCCGTGTCCGGGTGAGGCGTTTGGAGGCGACCGCGTGGTCGGGCGGCGTCGGATTGGGTCGCGTTGCTTCCGTGCATGTCCGTGGCTGCGGCGGGATTCGCTCGTCGTTGCCGCCGGCGGCGGGCCGGTGGTTCGTGTCGCGCGCGTGTCCGGCGTGTCCGCGGTGGCACGGCGATGCTCGGCGTGTTCGCAGGGGGTCCGGGGGTGGCGCAGAGCGTCGGGCGACGGGTGGCCGTGGCGTGCTCGTGGGCGCGCCCACGCCGTGATCGGCATGGTCTGGGCGCCACGGGCGTGTCCGTGTCTGGCGCGTGGGGTGCTCTTCTACTGCAGTGGCAATGCTAGGCGAGCTCAGTAGGGTGTGGTGACCTCATTTGGCAAGGGGGCCAGGGCTGGGGATGAAGGAGAAGAGAGGGAGGGGGACATGGCCGGCATGGTGTGTGACATGGCCGGCATGGCCATGCACATGCTAGGTTTTAATTGTCCCCTTAGGGTTTCTGTGGGTGGTGAGGCAGAGAGGGGACAAGGGGACAGGATAGAGGGGTTTTGGGACTTAGGGTTGGGTGTAGGACACTATTTGAAATAGTGTCAAATAGTTCCCTATTTGAAATTTGTGAAATTTATCCAAATTTGATTAAATTCAAATGGTTGACCAATTTGAATTGTGTGTGTTTATTTGAGTCAGAAAAGACCAGAGATGATGAGAGGTGGTGGTGCCATTTTCCATTTCAAAGATTTGCAAAAAAATGCTAAGTGTGAGATTGTTCCTAATATTAAAAAGTTCTAACTTTGCATGAGCATAGCATTTGATCTAAAAATAATTTGGCATGGTGGTCTTTACAAAAAGTGTTCATCTTGATGTCCTCTTGGATGACATGCAAAGAGTTGAGAAATTTTATTTTAAAAATTTCGAAATGCAGGGGCTCAAAGTAGTGATCAGACTAGAAATGGCAGATTTGGCCATAATCACATGTGCTCACATTTTGAGTTTGAAAAGCATTTGATTTGTGTTTCTTTGACCTCAAAAGTTGTAATAAGTGTTTATTATCATATCACAACTATTGGTGAAGACCAAAGTGGTCTAGGTCAAAGATTTATAAAAATGGCATAAACCATATGGGAGGGTTTTGTGAATTTCTCACCTTTATTCTTTTATTTTTCTTTTGCTTCATTTTGACATGAGTGAGATTGATTTGGTGTTAGATTGAGTTAGGTGAAAGGTTCAAACCATTTTGGGGTAATGGAAGTGGCTAGGTCCATATTTGATAATTTGGCTAAGTGCCACATATGCCTCTATGCATATGTTTGATTTCATTTTGTTTCTCACTTGAATGGGTTGGTAGGTGCTTGGTTGAGTGTGTTGAGGTATTTCCATTCATCTACTCAAGGTAGACAAGGCAAAGCTGATCATTTTCAAAAAGTAGCCATAGGCTTGCATATGCTTTTTTCTTAAATAAGATCTTTTCTTTTTATTTTATTTTTCAAAGATTGATGACAAGAGGAAATGAGGTTTTAGGTTTAGTGGGGTTTACCACCTTTTAGCAAGGTAAGAAAAGGTAGGGTTCAAGGGTTACACATTAAGGCTATAGGCCCACCTATGTCTTTTTTTTCTTTATTTTAAGTTTCTCAAAATAGATCCAAAATATTTTTGAGAAGGTTTGGGTTTAGGGTTTTTCTTATTTGATTTCTTTCTCTCGTTCATTTTTATTTAGTTTGTGATCTTCACTTGATCACTTTGAGGTTTTAGGGTTTATCACATAAGCATAAATACACTTATCATGGCAAAAACACAAGTAATAGGTATGAGTACTATGCATAGCACTCTATGTAGGAAAAGTTTTTGTTGGTTCTCATTTTTGGAAAAAGGAATTTCATTTTCTGTTTGTTTTTAAAATTTGGGATGTTACATTAGGTTTGTGTGTTTTTCCTGGGAATACTTGTGACGGAGTTTCGGTTTGTGATATCAGGTTTTTGCCCCATAGTGGATGTTATCCACAGTGGGTTTTCTGATACTGCGCCAACTCGCTTCCTTTCTCCTACCCCCTTTTCTTAGTTGTATTGTAATTCGAACTTGGTTTTTGGACAGGATTTTGTGTGATAACAATTAATAGAAACAATAACAATTAATAGAAACAATTTTGCGAAATAGTCATGAATGTAGTACAAAACTATCCAAATGTTACCCACAAAAACCATTCACCCTTTTTCTCGCTTGAGATAGATAAGCATCACCTTATCTGGTGATGTCTAGGCACGTAGTACTAACTAAGGACAAAAGGGTATCTTTTGCCACATTGCCACCATCAATCTCACGACCGGAAATCGAGTTTCGGAACATGGCAAAGATTTTGCCGTGTGTCTGCACACGACATAGGTCTCGCAACACAAATTGACGCAGAAACTGACCTTTGGCGTGTGTATCTTCTCCGAAACACGACAAAGTCTTTGCCGTGCTAAATCCCATTCACCCTTTTTCTGCTTGAGATAGATAAGCATCACCTTATCTGGTGATGTGTAGGCACGTAGTACTAACTAAAGACAAATGTGATATCTTTCCGTCACGTTGCCACCACCCATGTGAATCTAGCACGTATTCACTTACATTGTGTACACATTAAGTAACCTACGACTTGATGGCCTATATATTCAGATTAAGCCGATGAGTTCAACATCTTCAATCGGACGAGTTGGTCCTCGGTTTCATTACCAGGTTAGTGTGGGACTTCTCATTATTTAATTTGATTACCAGATTCTTCAAAGTGCTCTCGTTTGACTATTGTTATAATTTATTTTGATTTAGGAGTTAATCAAGCAAAGATGAGTTCCGACATGTGCAGCCCTGTCCAAGGGAGCACCGCCACTGGTGGCAACAAGACATCGTGGCCAGAGGTGGTGGGGATGTCCGTGGAGGAGGCGACGAAGGTGATTTTGAAGGACAAGCCTGAGGCGCAGATCGTCGTGGTGCCGGCGGGGTCACCGGTCACCTTGGACTACCGCATCGATCGTGTACGCCTCTTCGTTGACACTATTGCCGAGGTCCCCAGGGTCGGCTAGCTTTGCGAGTTCACCAGCTGGCATATATATATGCAGCTTGCTCTCTTCTTGGATTTACCAAGTTTGAGATAGTGCTAGATCATACAATAAGAAGCTGATGTTCTGTTCATGCAGCTTGCTCTCTTCTTGGATTTACCAAGATTGAGATAGCTAGATCATATAATAAGAAGCTGCTGTTATATTTGATACGTCCCCGACGTATCCATAATTTCTGTCGTTCCATGCTTGTTTTATGACAATACTTACATGTTTTGCTTGCACTTTATGATGTTTTTATGCGTTTTCCGGAACTAACCTATTAACAAGATGCCACAGATGCCGGTCCTCGTTTTCGCCGTTTTTGGTTCCGTAAAGGCTGTTCGGGCAATATTCTCGAATTCGACGAAACGAAGACCAAACCTCCTATTTTTCCCGGAAGGCTCCGAACACCGAAGAAGAGTCGGAGAGGGGCCGGAGGGCCACCACACCATAGGGCGGCGCGGCCTGGCTCGGGCCCGCGCGGCCCGTGGTGGGGAGCCCCCAGTGCCCCCCCGCGCCGCCTCTTCGCCTATAAAATCCCTTTCGACCTAAAAACACCGTACCACTTGACGAAACTCCGTAAAGACTCCGTGGGCGCCGCCACCATCGCGAAACTCCAACTCGGGGGACGAAGTCTCGTCCCGGCACCCTCGCCGGGACGGGGAAGTGCCCCGAAGCCATCTCCATCAACGCCATCGCCTCCATCATGCTCCGTGAGTAGTTCCCCCATGGACTACGGGTTCTAGCCGTAGCTAGTTGGTATTCTCTCCCCCATGTACTTCAATACAATGATCTCATGAGCTGCCTTACATGATTGAGATTCATCTGATGTAATCGGTGTTGTGTTTGTCGGGATCCGATGGATTGTTACGTTATGATTGTCTATCTACAAAGTTTATGAAGTTATTGTTGCTGCAATCTTGTTGTGTTTAATGCTTGTCACTAGGGCCCGAGTGGCATGATCTTAGATTTGAGCTCTATACTTATTGCTTAGATTGTATCTACAAGTTGTATGCACATGTCACCGTCCGGAACCAATGGCCCCGAAGTGACGTAAATCGGGACAACCGGAGGGGATGGTAGTGATGTGAGGATCACATGTTTTCACGGAGTGTTAATGCTTTGCTCCGGTGCTCTATTAAAAGGAGTACCTTAATATCCAAGTAGTTTCCCTAGAGGCCCTGGCCGCCACCGGCTGGTAGGACAAAAGATGTTGTACAAGTTTCTCATTGCGAGCACGTATGACTATATATGGGAAACATGCCTACATGATTAATAGACTTGATATTCTGTCTTAATGCTATTTCAATCCTATCAATTGCCCGACTGTAATTTGTTCACCCAACACTTGTTATTGGAGAGTTGCCACTAGTGTAGATAGCTGGGAACCCCGGTCCATCTTTCATCATCATATACTCGTTCTACATGTCAACTATTTTCTGGTACCATTGCTCTCATATTACTACTACTGCTGCTGTGTTACTGTTACTATTGCTCTCATATCACTGCTACTTTCACATCACCCCTGTTGCTAGTGCTTTTCCAGGTGCAGCTGAATTGACAACTCAGTTGTTAAGGCTTATAAGTATTCTTTACCTCCCCTTGTGTCGAATCAATAAATTGGGTAATACTTCTCGCGAAGACTGTTGCGATCCCCTATACTTGTGGGTCATCAAGACTATTTTCTGGCGCCGTTGACGGGGAGGCATAGCTCTACTCATAAGTTCACCTGGGGAGTACACTCTACCTCTCTCTCTATTTTATTTTATTTTGTTTTGCTTAGTTTACTTCTGTCTGGTTTATTTGTGCTTAGTTTATTTCTGTCTAGTATTAGTTTGCGTAGTTTACTTTTTCTTAGTTTATTTTTGTCTTGTTTTATTTGTCTCATATACCCAAAAATCCATAAAAATTTGAAAAACCAAAAAATTAAAAACTGTTGTTATGGGAGAACCTACAACCTACTTGGAGCTTATAGAATGTTATAATAATTATAGAGAATCAAGAACTGGTAAAATAATGAGTGCTATGATAGAGAAATTAAATACAATGGCTAGAATCTTGCTTAGACGCCATGATATAAACTCGTTGCTCTCAACAGGATACTAAACATCTTAAATTTCAATGTGGCTTTAGTGAGGAATTTTGTATTAATAACTATAACCGGAATTGCTATATTCATTTTGGGTTCGAAGAGGTAGAACAATTTGTCTTATTTATGGGAGCCTCCGAGATAGAATCCTTCATGGTTGAGAATTATGAAACTTGTGCTATTTGTAAAGACCTTAAAGATTATGTCTCTACTATCCTTAATTCATGCATAGAATGCTACAATAGGAATCCTTATATCCTTGATTATAAAGAGAGACACATTAATGCACAAGAATGCACTCACAATTTGCAGGAACCGGTGGAAGAAGAAATTGATGAACCTGAAAGCTCATTGGATGAAAAAGAAGAGGAGAGCGATGAACAAAAGGAGGAAGAATGGATTAGCTACCCATGCCAACCTTCTAATGAGAGTAACTCTTTATCTCTTACACTATTTGATTGTCCTCCATGCTTACCGAAAGAGGTTGAATGTTATGTTCCTGTGGATTCTCTTGAAATATTTCCTATGAGTAATACTTGTGAGAATGATTATGCTACTGTTATTTATGATAATCCATGCTACTTTGATAAATCTTATGATAATGCTTTGTTTGTGCCTGATGTCGAAATGCATGGTACTAAAGAATTTTGCTTGGCAAATGTTTATGATAAAGCTCTAGATGATGGTCCTATGTTACTTGATAATATTAATTGTACTACTAATGAAAATGGTATTGGAGATTTCTTGACTTATTCTATGAGTCCCATATCTATTGAGATTGATCACCTACCTTGTTATATTATTAATAAAAGTAAGTTTGAAAGTTTTAATTCCACTATTCTTGAACTTGATAAAAATTATGTGTTTGGAAATCATGAAAAGTATGCTGCATGTGATAGTTATATTGTTGAGTTTATTCATGAAGCTACTGAAAATTATTATGAGAGAGGAAAATATGGTAGTAGAAATTTGCATGGTACTAAAACACCTCTCTATATGCTTAAAATTTTGAAGTTACACTTGTTTTATCTTCCTATGCTTGTTACTTTGCTTTTCATGAACTTGTTTATTTACAAGATTCCTTTACATAGGAAGCATGTTAGACTTAAATGTGTTTTGGATTTGCTTTTTGATGCTCTCTTTTACCTCTACTCTTGTTTCTTGCGAGTGCATCATTAAAACTGCTGAGCCCATCTTAACGGCTATAAAGAAAGAACTTCTTGGGAGATAACCCATGTGTTATTTTGATACAGTAATTTGTTTTATATTTGTGTCTTGGAAGTTGTTTACTACTGTAGCAACCTCTCCTTATCTTAGTTTTGTGTTTTGTTGTGCCAAGTGAAGCCTCTAATCGAAGGTTGATACTAGATTTGGATTTCTGCGCAGAAACAGATTTCTATCTGTCACGAATCTGGACTGTTTTCTCTGTAGGTAACTCAGAAAATTAAGCCAATTTACGTGCGTGTTCCTCAGATATGTACGCAACTTTCGTTAGTTTTGAGTTTTCTGATTTGAGCAACGGAAGTACCATTTTAAAATTCGTGTTTACTGGCTGTTCTGTTTTGGCAGATTCTGTCTCTGTTTTTTGCATTGTCTCTTGTGGACTTTATGTGAGGCTTTCTAGACGTGGAGAGCTGTAGCTAATGTTTTATTGAGTTCTTGCAATGTGCCACTACAGGACCAAGGTGGATTCAATTTTTTTTTTGAGTACTAACCCCTCTAATGAAGTTTATGAGAAGTTTGGTGTGAAGGAAGTTTTCAAGGGTCAAGAGAGGAGGATGATATATGATCAAGAAGAGTGAAAAGTCTAAGCTTGGGGATGCCCCCGTGGTTCATCCCTGCATATTTCAAGGAGACTCAAGCGTCTAAGCTTGGGGATGCCCAAGGCATCCCCTTCTTCATCAACTTATCAAGTTTCTTCTATTGAAACTATATTTTTATTCGGTCACATCTTGTGTGCTTTACTTGGAGCGTCTGTGTGTTTTTATTTTTGTTTGTGTTTGAATAAAGATGGATCCTACCAATCCTTGTTTGGGAGAGAGACACGCTCCGCTTTTTCATATGAACACTTGTTCTTCGTTTTACTTTTAATGTTCAATGATAAAAGTTGGAAGCTACAATACTTATTGGTATTTGGTTGAAAACAGATAATGCGTCATCATGTCTTGGATAATCTGACACTTGGCAATTGTTTTGAGCTCTCAAGTAGATCATGATTAAGTTTTTTTTCATGTAGTCTAAGCCTATTAGTGGAGAGCTACTGTAGAGCTTGTTGAAATTGGTTTGCATAATTGATCTCTCTTAAGGTCTAGATATTTTCTGGTAAAAGTGTTTGAGCAACAAGGAAGACAGTGTAGAGTATTATAATGCTTGCGATATGTTCTTATGTAAGTTTTGCTGTACCGGTTCATACTTGTGTTTGCTTCAAACAACCTTGCTAGCCTAAGCCTTGTATCGAGAGGGAATACTTCTCGTGCATCCAAAACCTTGAGCCAAAACCTATGCCATCTGTGTCCACCATACCTACCTACTATGTGGTATTTTCTCGCCATTCCAAAGTAAATTGCTTGAGTGCTACCTTTAAACAATTCAAAATTTATTACCTCTGATTTGTGTCAATGTTTTATAGCTCATGAGGAAATATGTGGTGTTTATCTTTCAATCTTGTTGGGCAACTTTCACCAATGGACTAGTGGCTTCATCCGCTTATCCAATAATTTTGCAAAAAGAGCTGGCAATGGGATTCCCAGTCCCAAATTAATTAACAAAAATAGACACTCCTCCATGGTATGTGATTGTTGGACGGCACCCGAAGGATTCGGTTAGCCATGGCTTGAGAAAGAAAAGGTGGGGAGGAGTGTCATCATAATAAAACTAAAATAAAAAGGCACTCCTTCATGGTATGAGATTGTTGGCAGGCACCCGAGGATTCGGTTAGCCATGGTTTGTGAAAGAAAGATTGGAAGGAGTGCCACCCAAAAATAAAAATAATTCATGGGAGCCGCTCTTGAAGGTTTGTCTAGCAAGGGGGTTAGAGTGCCCACTACCATTCGTTGACAACAACAAACACCTCTCAAAATTTTACTTTTATGCTCTCTTTATGTTCTCAAAACCAAAGCTCTAGCACAAATATAGCAATCGATGCTTTCCTCTTTGAAGGGCCATTCTTTTACTTTATGTTGAGTCAGTTTACCTACTTCCTTCCATCTTAGAAGCAAACACTTGTGTCAACTGTGCATTGATTCTTACATACTTGCTTATTTGCATTCATCATATTACTTTGTGTTGACAATTATCCATGAGATATGCATGTTACAAGTTGAAAGCAACCGCTGAAACTTATATCTTCCCTGTGTTGCTTCGATGCCTTTACTTTGAACTTATTGCTTTATGAGTTAACTCTTGTGCAAAACTTTTGATACTTGTCCTGAAAGTACTCTTCATGAAAAGTTTTGCTATATGTTATCTATTTGTTAGCAACTATAGATCATTGCCTTGAGTCACTTCATTCATTTCATATGCTTTGTAATAGTATGATCAAGGTTATGTAAGTAGCATGTCACTACAGAAATTATTCTTTTTATCGTTTACCCGCTCGGGACGAGCGAGAACTAAGCTTGGGGATGCTGATACGTCCCCGACGTATCCATAATTTATGTCGTTTCATGCTTGTTTTATGACAATACTTACATGTTTTGCTTGCACTTTATGATGTTTTTATGCGTTTTCCGGAACTAACCTATTAACAAGATGCCACGAGTGCGGTTCTCGTTTTCTGCTGTTTTTGGTTCCGAAAAGGCTGTTCGGGCAATATTCTCGAATTCGACGAAACGAAGACCAAACCTCCTATTTTTCCCGGAAGGCTCCGAACACCGAAGGAGAGTCGGAGAGGGGCCGGAGGGCCACCACACCATAGGGCGGCGCGGCCCGGCCCGGGCCCGCGCCGGCTCGTGGTGGGGAGCCCCGAGTCCCCCCTGCGCCGCCTCTTCGCCTATAAAATCCCTTTCGACCTAAAAACACCGTACCACTTGACGAAACTCCAGAAAGACTCCAGGGGCGCCGCCACCATCGCGAAACTCCAATTCGGGGGACAGAAGTCTCTGTCCCGGCACCCTGCCGGGACGGGGAAGTGCCCCCGGAAGCCATCTCCATCAACGCCATCGCCTCCATCATGCTCCGTGAGTAGTTCCCCCATGGACTACGGGTTCTAGCCTGTAGCTAGTTGGTATTCTCTCCCCCATGTACTTCAATACAATGATCTCATGAGCTGCCTTACATGATTGAGATTCATCCGATGTAATCGGTGTTGTGTTTGTCGGGATCCGATGGATTGTTACGTTATGATTGTCTATCTACAAAGTTTATGAAGTTATTGTTGTTGCAATCTTGTTGTGTTTAATGCTTGTCACTAGGGCCCGAGTGGCATGATCTTAGATTTGAGCTCTATACTTATTGCTTAGATTGTATCTACAAGTTGTATGCACATGTCACTGTCCGGAACCAATGGCCCCGAAGTGACAGAAATCGGGACAACCGGAGGGGGTGGTAGTGATGTGAGGATCACATGTTTTCACGGAGTGTTAATGCTTTGCTCCGGTGCTCTATTAAAAGAAGTACCTTAATATCCAGTAGTTTCCCTAGAGGCCCGGCTGCCACCGGCTGGTAGGACAAAAGATGTTGTACAAGTTTCTCATTGCGAGCACGTATGACTATATATGGGAAACATGCCTACATGATTAATAGACTTGATATTCTGTCTTAATGCTATTTCAATCCTATCAATTGCCCGACTGTAATTTGTTCACCCAACACTTGTTATTGGAGAGTTGCCACTAGTGTAGATAGCTGGGAACCCCGGTCCATCTTTCATCATCATATACTCGTTCTACATGTCAACTATTTTCTCGGTACCATTGCTCTCATATTACTACTACTCGTTGTCGTGTTACTGTTACTATTGCTCTCATATCATCGCTACTTTCACATCACCCCTGTTGCTAGTGCTTTTCCAGTGCAGCTGAATTGACAACTCGGTTGTTAAGGCTTATAAGTATTCTTTACCTCCCCTTGTGTCGAATCAATAAATTGGGTAATACTTCCCTCGAAGACTGTTGCGATCCCCTATACTTGTGGGTCATCAATATTCAAGAGAAAGTTCTAAGCGAGCTTGTGTGCAACTACATCGTCCCTTAATTTTTGGACAGGATTTTGTGCGATAACAATTAATAGCGAAAATTCTACGAAACAGTCATATGTTATCCACAAAAACAAGAGGGAATTCATTGTGTGGGGAATTCGGGGAATGTCTATTGGTGCTCGTTGTGTGCCAAATTCGTTTTGGCAAGCTATGGCCTGGTTTCATTCGTTCATCCCTCGCATGGAACGTTTCTATGTGGTTCTTATTGCTGCTGCTTGTTGGGCGATTTGGTCTGTTAGGAATAAAGTTACTTTCGAGAAACATATTTTCAGATCACCTAGTGAGATCATCTTCTACACTATTTCGATGTTATTGTACTGGGCAGGTCTTAAAAAGGAGGTGGACAAGGAGCAGCTGACTGGAGGCGCTAAAAAGTTGATGCACTCCGCGACGATCGCCTTCTCTCCTCCATCCGCTGCTTCTGGCAACAGGCAGATGCTGCTAATCAACGCCCCCTGAAGCTGTTTTGGTCTGTTGAAGCCCCTGGAGTATCCCAAAACTAGTGATGGCTTTTGTGTCTGTTAGTCTCCTGTTGTCTTTGGGACCTGTTAAATCTTCCTTAGGTTTGTGTGTTTTTCCTGGGAATACTTGTGACGGAGTTTCGGTTTGTGATATCAGGTTTTTGCCCCATAGTGGATGTTATCCACAGTGGGTTTTCTGATACTGCGCCAACTCGCTTCCTTTCTCCTACCCCCTTTTCTTAGTTGTATTGTAATTCGAACTTGGTTTTTGGACAGGATTTTGTGTGATAACAATTAATAGAAACAATAACAATTAATAGAAACAATTTTCCAAAATAGTCATGAATGTAGTACAAAACTATCCAAATGTTACCCACAAAAACCATTCACCCTTTTTACGCTTGAGATAGATAAGCATCACCTTATCCGGTGATGTCTAGGCACGTAGTACTAACTAAGGACAAAAGGGTATCTTTTGCCACATTGCCACCATCAATCTCACGACCGGAAATCGAGTTTCGGAACATGGCAAAGATTTTGCCGTGTGTCTGCACACGACATAGGTCTCGCAACACAAATTGACGCAGAAACTGACCTTTGGCGTGTGTATGTTCTCCGAAACACGACAAAGTCTTTGCCGTGCTAAAACCCATTCACCCTTTTTCTACTTGAGATAGATAAGCATCACCTTATCTGGTGATGTGTAGGCACGTAGTACTAACTAAAGACAAATGTGATATCTTTCCGTCACGTTGCCACCACCCATGTGAATCTAGCACGTATTCACTTACATTGTGTACACATTAAGTAACCTACGGCTTGATGGCCCGTATATTCAGATTAAGCCGATGAGTTCAACATCTTCAATCGGACGAGTTAGTCCTCGGTTTCATTACCAGAGTTAGTGTGGGACTTCTCATTATTTAATTTGATTACCAGATTCTTCAAAGTGCTCTCGTTTGACTATTTTTATAATTTATTTTGATTTAGGAGTTAATCGGCAAAGATGAGTTCCGACATGTGCAGCCCTGTCCAAGGGAGCACTGCCACCGGTGGCAACAAGACTTCATGGCCGGAGTTGGTGGGGAAGTCCGTGGAAGAGGCCACGAAGGCGATTTTGAAGGACAAGCCTGAGGCGCAGATCGTCGTGGTGCCGGCGGGGTCACCGGTCACCTTGGACTACCGCATCGATCGTGTACGCCTCTTCGTTGACACTGTTGCCGAGGTCCCCAGGGTCGGCTAGCTTTGCGAGTTCACCAGCTGGCGTATATATATGCAGCTTGCTCTCTTCTTGGATTTACCAAGTTTGAGATAGTGCTAGATCATACAATAAGAAGCTGATGTTATGTTCATGCAGCTTGCTCTCTTCTTGGATTTACCAAGATTGAGATAGCTAGATCATATAATAAGAAGCTGCTGTTATATTCAAGAGAAAGTTCTAAGCGAGCTTGTGTGCAACTACATCGTCCCTTAATTTTTGGACAGGATTCTGTGCGATAACAATTAATAGAGAAAATTCTATGAAACAGTCATATGTTATCCACAAAAACAAGAGGGAATTCATTGTGTGGGGAATTCGGGGAATGTCTATTGGTGCTCGTTGTGTGCAAAATTCGTTTTGGCAAGCTATGGCCTGGTTTCATTCGTTCATCCCTCGCATGGAACATTTCTATGTGGTTCTTATTGCTGCTGCTTGTTGGGCGATTTGGTCTGTTAGGAATAAAGTTACTTTCGAGAAGCATATTTTCAGATCACCTAGTGAGATCATCTTCTACACTATTTCGATGTTATTGTACTTGGGCAGGTCTTCAAAAGGAGGTGGACAAGGAGCAGTCTGACTGGAGGCGCTAAAAGCTGATGCACTCCGCGACGATCGCATTCTCTCGCTCCATCCGTCGCTTCGGCAACGAGCGGATGCTTGCTAATCAACGCCCCCTGAAGCTGTTTTGGTCTGTTGAAGCCCCTGGAGTATCCCAAAACTAGTGATGGCTTTTGTGTCTGTTAGTCTCCTGTTGTCTTTGGGACCTGTTAAACCTTCCTTATGTTTGTGTGTTTTTTCCTGGGAATACTTGTGACGGAGTTTCGGTTTGTGATATCAGGTTTTTGCCCCATAGTGGATGTTATCCACAGTGGGTTTTCTGATACTGCGCCAACTCGCTTCCTTTCTCCTACCCCCTTTTCTTAGTTGTATTGTAATTCGAACTTGGTTTTTGGATAGGATTTTGTGTGATAACAATTAATAGAAACAATAACAATTAATAGAAACAATTTTGCGAAATAGTCATGAATGTAGTACAAAACTATCCAAATGTTACCCACAAAAACCATTCACCCTTTTTCTCGCTTGAGATAGATAAGCATCACCTTATCTCGGTGATGTCTAGGCACGTAGTACTAACTAAGGACAAAAGGGTATCTTTTGCCACATTGCCACCATCAATCTCACGACCGGAAATCGAGTTTCGGAACATGGCAAAGATTTTGCCGTGTGTCTGCACACGACATAGGTCTCGCAGCACAAATTGACGCGAAACCGACCTTTGGCGTGTGTATCTTCTCCGAAACACGATAAAGTCTTTGCCGTGCTAAAACCCATTCACCCTTTTTCTGCTTGAGATAGATAAGCATCACCTTATCTGGTGATGTGTAGGCACGTAGTACTAACTAAAGACAAATGTGATATCTTTCCGTCACGTTGCCACCACCCATGTGAATCTAGCACGTATTCACTTACATTGTGTACACGTTAAGTAACCTACAGACTTGATGGCCTATATATTCAGATTAAGCTGACGAGTTCAACATCTTCAATCGGACGAGTTGGTCCTCGGTTTCATTACCGGGTTAGTGTGGGACTTCTCATTATTTAATTTGATTACCGATTCTTCAAAGTGCTCTCGTTTGACTATTTTTATAATTTATTTTGATTTAGGAGTTAATCAGCAAAGATGAGTTCCGACATGTGTAGCCCTGTCCAAGGGAGCACGCCACTGGTGGCAACAAGACATCGTGGCCGGAGGTGGTGGGGATGTCCGTGGAGGAGGCGACGAAGGTGATTTTGAAGGACAAGCCTGAGGCGCAGATCGTCGTGGTGCCGGCGGGGTCACCGGTCACCTTGGACTACCGCATCGATCGTGTACGCCTCTTCGTTGACACTATTGCCGAGGTCCCCAGGGTCGGCTAGCTTTGCGAGTTCACCAGCTGGCGTATATATATGCAGCTTGCTCTCTTCTTGGATTTACCAAGTTTGAGATAGTGTTAGATCATACAATAAGAAGCTGATGTTCTGTTCATGCAGCTTGCTCTCTTCTTGGATTTACCAAGATTGAGATAGCTAGATCATATAATAAGAAGTCTGCTGTTATATTCAAGAGAAAGTTCTAAGCGAGCTTGTGTGCAACTACATCGTCCCTTAATTTTTGGACAGGATTCTGTGCGATAACAATTAATAGAGAAAATTCTATGAAACAGTCATATGTTATCCACAAAAACAAGAGGGAATTCATTGTGTGGGGAATTCGGGAATGTCTATTGGTGCTCGTTGTGTGCAAAATTCGTTTTGGCAAGCTATGGCCTGGTTTCATTCGTTCATCCCTCGCATGGAACGTTTCTATGTGGTTCTTATTGCTGCTGCTTGTTGGGCGATTTGGTCTGTTAGGAATAAAGTTACTTTCGAGAAGCATATTTTCAGATCACCTAGTGAGATCATCTTCTACACTATTTCGATGTTATTGTACTGGGCAGGTCTTCAAAAGGAGGTGGACAAGGAGCAGCTGACTGGAGGCGCTAAAAAGCTGATGCACTCCGCGACGATCGCATTCTCTGCTCCATCCGCTGCTTCGGCAACGAGCGGATGCTTGCTAATCAACGCCCCGAAGTCTGTTTTGGTCCGTTGAAGCCCCTGGAGTATCCCAAAACTAGTGATGGCTTTTGTGTCCGTTAGTCTCCTGTTGTCTTTGGGACTCGTTAAATCTTCCTTATGTTTGTGTGTTTTTTCCGGGAATACTTGTGACGGAGTTTCGGTTTGTGATATCAGGTTTTTGCCCCATAGTGGATGTTATCCACAGTGGGTTTTCTGATACTGCGCCAACTCGCTTCCTTTCTCCTACCCCCTTTTCTTAGTTGTATTGTAATTCGAACTTGGTTTTTGGATAGGATTTTGTGTGATAACAATTAATAGAAACAATTTTGCGAAATAGTCATGAATGTAGTACAAAACTATCCAAATGTTACCCACAAAAACCATTCACCCTTTTTCTGCTTGAGATAGATAAGCATCACCTTATCTGGTGATGTCTAGGCACGTAGTACTAACTAAGGACAAAAGGGTATCTTTTGCCACATTGCCACCATCAATCTCACGACCGGAAATCGAGTTTCGGAACATGGCAAAGATTTTGCCGTGTGTCCGCACACGACATAGGTCTCGCGAGCACAAATTGACGCGGAACTGACCTTTGGCGTGTGTATCTTCTCCGAAACACGATAAAGTCTTTGCCGTGCTAAAACCCATTCACCCTTTTTCTGCTTGAGATAGATAAGCATCACCTTATCTGGTGATGTGTAGGCACGTAGTACTAACTAAAGAAAAATGTGATATCTTTCCGTCACGTTGCCACCACCCATGTGAATCTAGCACGTATTCACTTACATTGTGTACACGTTAAGTAACCTACAGCTTGATGGCCTATATATTCAGATTAAGCTGACGAGTTCAACATCTTCAATCAGACGAGTTGGTCCTCGGTTTCATTACCAGGTTAGTGTGGGACTTCTCATTATTTAATTTGATTACCAGATTCTTCAAAGTGCTCTCGTTTGACTATTTTTATAATTTATTTTGATTTAGGAGTTAATCAGCAAAGATGAGTTCCGACATGTGTAGCCCTGTCCAAGGGAGCACTGCCACTGGTGGCAACAAGACATCGTGGCCGGAGGTGGTGGGGATGTCCGTGGAGGAGGCGACGAAGGTGATTTTGAAGGACAAGCTCGAGGCGCGGATCGTCGTGGTGCCGGCGGGGTCACCGGTCACCTTGGACTACCGCATCGATCGTGTACGCCTCTTCGTTGACACTATTGCCGAGGTCCCCAGGGTCGGCTAGCTTTGCGAGTTCACCAGCTGGCGTATATATATGCAGCTTGCTCTCTTCTTGGATTTACCAAGTTTGAGATAGTGTTAGATCATACAATAAGAAGCCGATGTTCTGTTCATGCAGCTTGCTCTCTTCTTGGATTTACCAAGATTGAGATAGCTAGATCATATAATAAGAAGGCTGCTTGTTATATTCAAGAGAAAGTTCTAAGCGAGCTTGTGTGCAACTACATCGTCCCTTAATTTTTGGACAGGATTACGTGCGATAACAATTAATAGCGAAAATTCTACGAAACGAGTCATATGTTATCCACAAAAACAAGAGGGAATTCATTGTGTGGGGAATTCGGGGAATGTCTATTGGTGCTCGTTGTGTGCCAAATTCGTTTTGGCAAGCTATGGCCTGGTTTCATTTGTTCATCCCTCGCATGGAACGTTTCTATGTGGTTCTTATTGCTTGCTGCTTGTTGGGCGATTTGGTCCATTAGGAATAAAGTTACTTTCGAGAAGCATATTTTCAGATCACCTAGTGAGATCATCTTCTACACTATTTCGATGTTATTGTACTGGGCAGGTCTTCAAAAGGAGGTGGACAAGGAGCAGCTGACTGGAGGCGCTAAAAAGCTGATGCACTCCGCGACGATCGCCTTCTCTGCTCCATCCGCTACTTCTGGCAACAGGCAGATGCTGCTAATCAACGCCCCCTGAAGCTGTTTTGGTCTGTTGAAGCCCCTGGAGTATCCCAAAACTAGTGATGGCTTTTGTGTCTGTTAGTCTCCTGTTGTCTTTGGGACCTGTTAAATCTTCCTTAGGTTTGTGTGTTTTTCCTGGGAATACTTGTGACGGAGTTTCGGTTTGTGATATCAGGTTTTTGCCCCATAGTGGATGTTATCCACAGTGGGTTTTTCGATCACTGCGCCAACTCGCTTCCTTTCTCCTACCCCCTTTTCTTAGTTGTATTGTAATTCGAACTTGGTTTTTGGACAGGATTTTGTGTGATAACAATTAATAGAAACAATAACAATTAATAGAAACAATTTTGCGAAATAGTCATGAATGTAGTACAAAACTATCCAAATGTTACCCACAAAAACCATTCACCCTTTTTCTGCTGGAGATAGATAAGCATCACCTTATCTGGTGATGTATAGGCACGTAGTACTAACTAAGGACAAAAGGGTATCTTTTGCCACATTGCCACCATCAATCTCACGACCGGAAATCGAGTTTCGGAACATGGCAAAGATTTTGCCGTGTGTCTGCACACGACATAGGTCTCGCAGCACAAATTGACGCGAAACCGACCTTTGGCGTGTGTATCTTCTCCGAAACACGACAAAGTCTTTGCCGTGCTAAAACCCATTCACCCTTTTTACGCTTGAGATAGATAAACATCACCTTATCCGGTGATGTGTAGGCACGTAGTACTAACTAAAGACAAATGTGATATCTTTCCGTCACGTTGCCACCACCCATGTGAATCTAGCACGTATTCACTTACATTGTGTACACATTAAGTAACCTACGGCTTGATGGCCTATATATTCAGATTAAGGCGATGAGTTCAACATCTTCAATCGGACGAGTTGGTCCTCGGTTTCATTACCAGGTTAGTGTGGGACTTCTCATTATTTAATTTGATTACCAGATTCTTCAAAGTGCTCTCGTTTGACTATTTTTATAATTTATTTTGATTTAGGAGTTAATCGGCAAAGATGAGTTCCGACATGTGCAGCCCTGTCCAAGGGAGCACTGCCACTGGTGGCAACAAGACATCGTGGCCGGAGGTGGTGGGGATGTCCGTGGAGGAGGCGACGAAGGTGATTTTGAAGGACAAGCCTGAGGCGCAGATCGTCGTGGTGCCGGCGGGGTCACCGGTCACCTTGGACTACCGCATCGATCGTGTACGCCTCTTCGTTGACACCATTGCGAGAGGTCCCCAGGGTCGGCTAGCTTTGCGAGTTCACCAGCTGGCGTATATATATGCAGCTTGCTCTCTTCTTGGATTTACCAAGTTTGAGATAGTGCTAGATCATACAATAAGAAGCTGATGTTCTGTTCATGCAGCTTGCTCTCTTCTTGGATTTACCAAGATTGAGATAGCTAGATCATATAATAAGAAAGTCTGTCGTTATATTCAAGAGAAAGTTCTAAGCGAGCTTGTGTGCAACTACATCGTCCCTTAATTTTTGGACAGGATTACGTGCGATAACAATTAATAGCGAAAATTCTACGAAACGATCATATGTTATCCACAAAAACAAGAGGGAATTCATTGTGTGGGGAATTCGGGGAATGTCTATTGGTGCTCGTTGTGTGCCAAATTCGTTTTGGCAAGCTATGGCCTGGTTTCATTCGTTCATCCCTCGCATGGAACGTTTCTATGTGGTTCTTATTGCTTGCTTGCTTGTTGGGCGATTTGGTCCGTTAGGAATAAAGTTACTTTCGAGAAGCATATTTTCAGATCACCTAGTGAGATCATCTTCTACACTATTTCGATGTTATTGTACTGGGCAGGTCTTCAAAAGGAGGTGGACAAGGAGCAGCTGATTGGAGGCGCTAAAAAGGTGATGCACTCCGCGACGATCGCCTTCTCTGCTCCATCCGCTGCTTCTGGCAACAGGCAGATGCTGCTAATCAACGCCCCCTGAAGCTGTTTTGGTCTGTTGAAGCCCCTGGAGCATCCCAAAACTAGTGATGGCTTTTGTGTCTGTTAGTCTCCTGTTGTCTTTGGGACCTGTTAAATCTTCCTTAGGTTTGTGTGTTTTTCTGGGAATACTTGTGACGGAGTTTCGGTTTGTGATATCAGGTTTTTGCCCCATAGTGGATGTTATCCACAGTGGGTTTTCTGATACTGCGCCAACTCGCTTCCTTTCTCCTACCCCCTTTTCTTAGTTGTATTGTAATTCGAACTTGGTTTTTTGACAGGATTTTGTGTGATAACAATTAATAGACACAATAACAATTAATAGAAACAATTTTGCGAAATAGTCATGAATGTAGTACAAAACTATCCAAATGTTACCCACAAAAACCATTCACCCTTTTTCTGCTTGAGATAGATAAGCATCACCTTATCTGGTGATGTCTAGGCACGTAGTACTAACTAAGGACAAAAGGGTATCTTTTGCCACATTGCCACCATCAATCTCACGACCGGAAATCGAGTTTCAGAACATGGCAAAGATTTTGCCGTGTGTCTGCACACGACATAGGTCTCGCAGCACAAATTGACGCGAGCCGACCTTTGGCGTGTTTATGTTCTCCGAAACACGACAAAGTCTTTGCCGTGCTAAAACCCATTCACCCTTTTTCTGCTTGAGATAGATAAGCATCACCTTATCTGGTGATGTGTATGCACGTAGTACTAACTAAAGACAAATGTGATATCTTTCCGTCACGTTGCCACCACCCATGTGAATCTAGAACGTATTCACTTACATTGTGTACACATTAAGTAACCTACAGCTTGATGGCCTATATATTCAGATTAAGGCTGATGAGTTCAACATCTTCAATCGAGACGAGTTGGTCCTCGGTTTCATTACCAGGTTAGTGTGGGACTTCTCATTATTTAATTTGATTACCAGATTCTTCAAAGTGCTCTCGTTTGACTATTTTTATAATTTATTTTGATTTAGGAGTTAATCGGCAAAGATGAGTTCCGACATGTGCAGCCCTGTCCAAGGGAGCACTGCCGCTGGTGGCAACAAGACATCGTGGCCGGAGGTGGTGGGGATGTCCGTGGAGGAGGCGACGAAGGTGATTTTGAAGGACAAGCACTGAGGCGCGGATCGTCGTGGTGCCGGCGGGGTCACCGGTCACCTTGGACTACCGCATCGATCGTGTACGCCTCTTCGTTGACACTTGTTGCCGAGGTCCCCGGGGTCGGCTAGCTTTGCGAGTTCACCGAGCTGGCGTATATATATGCAGCTTGCTCTCTTCTTGGATTTACCAAGTTTGAGATAGTGCTAGATCATAAAATAAGAAGGCGATGTTCTGTTCATGCAGCTTGCTCTCTTCTTGGATTTACCAAGATTGAGATAGCTAGATCATATAATAAGAAGCTCGTTGTTATATTCAAGAGAAAGTTCTAAGCGAGCTTGTGTGCAACTACATCGTCCCTTAATTTTTGGACAGGATTATGTGCGATAACAATTAATAGCGAAAATTCTACGAAACAGTCATATGTTATCCACAAAAACAAGAGGGAATTCATTGTGTGGGGAATTCGGGGAATGTCTATTGGTGCTCGTTGTGTGCCAAATTCGTTTTGGCAAGCTATGGCCTGGTTTCATTCGTTCATCCCTCGCATGGAACGTTTCTATGTGGTTCTTATTGCTGCTTGCTTGTTGGGCGATTTGGTCCGTTAGGAATAAAGTTACTTTCGAGAAGCATATTTTCAGATCACCTAGTGAGATCATCTTCTACACTATTTCGATGTTATTGTACTGGGCAGGTCTTCAAAAGGAGGTGGACAAGGAGCAGCTGACTGGAGGCGCTAAAAAGCTAATGCACTCCGCGACGATCGCCTTCTCTGCTCCATCCGCGCTTCGGCAACGAGCGGATGCTTGCTAATCAACGCCCACGAAGCTGTTTTGGTCTGTTGAAGCCCACTGGAGTATCCCAAAACTAGTGATGGCTTTTGTGTCTGTTAGTCTCCTGTTGTCTTTGGGACTCGTTAAATCTTCCTTAGGTTTGTGTGTTTTTCCTGGGAATACTTGTGACGGAGTTTCGGTTTGTGATATCAGGTTTTTGCCCCATAGTGGATGTTATCCACAGTGGGTTTTCTGATACTGCGCCAACTCGCTTCCTTTCTCCTACCCCCTTTTCTTAGTTGTATTGTAATTCGAACTTGGTTTTTGGACAGGATTTTGTGTGATAACAATTAATATAAACAATAACAATTAATAGAAACAATTTTGCGAAATAGTCATGAATGTAGTACAAAACTATCCAAATGTTACCCACAAAAACCATTCACCCTTTTTCTGCTTGAGATAGATAAGCATCACCTTATCTGGTGATGTCTAGGCACGTAGTACTAACTAAGGACAAAAGGGTATCTTTTTCCACATTGCCACCATCAATCTCACGACCGGAAATCGAGTTTCGGAACATGGCAAAGATTTTGCCGTGTGTCTGCACATGACATAGGTCTCGCAGCACAAATTGACGCGAAACCGACCTTTGGCGTGTGTATGTTCTCCGAAACACGACAAAGTCTTTGCCGTGCTAAAACCCATTCACCCTTTTTACGCTTGAGATAGATAAGCATCACCTTATCTGGTGATGTGTAGGCACGTAGTACTAACTAAAGACAAATGTGATATCTTTCCGTCACGTTGCCACCACCCATGTGAATCTAGCACGTATTCACTTACATTGTGTACACATTAAGTAACCTACAGCTTGATGGCCTATATATTCAGATTAAGTCGATGAGTTCAACATCTTCAATCGGACGAGTTGGTCCTCGGTTTCATTACCGGGTTAGTGTGGGACTTCTCATTATTTAATTTGATTACCAGATTCTTCAAAGTGCTCTCGTTTGACTATTTTTATAATTTATTTTGATTTAGGAGTTAATCAGCAAAGATGAGTTCCGACATGTGCAGCCTTGTCCAAGGGAGCACTGCCACGCGGTGGCAACAAGACATCGTGGCCGGAGGTGGTGGGGATGTCCAGTGGAGGAGGCGACGAAGGTGATTTTGAAGGACAAGCCCGAGGCGCGGATCGTCGTGGTGCCGGCGGGGTCACCGGTCACCTTGGACTACCGCATCGATCGTGTACGCCTCTTCGTTGACACTTGTTGCCGAGGTCCCCAGGGTCGGCTAGCTTTGCGAGTTCACCAGCTGGCGTATATATATGCAGCTTGCTCTCTTCTTGGATTTACCAAGTTTGAGATAGTGCTAGATCATATAATAAGAAGCTGATGTTCTATTCATGCAGCTTGATCTCTTCTTGGATTTACCAAGATTGAGATAGCTAGATCATATAATAAGAAGCTGCTGTTATATTCAAGAGAAAGTTCTAAGCGAGCTTGTGTGCAACTACATCGTCCCTTAATTTTTGGACAGGATTCTGTGCGATAACAATTAATAGCGAAAATTCTACGAAACAGTCATATGCAATGTTAAGGAAATCGGTAATCGTTAACTGCTCGGTCGGCTTGGGAGTAGCGATTAATCGGAATTCGGGCGATTAACTGATTTAATCGGTCGGCTATTAATCGGTGCAATCAACACAAATTAGCACTTAAAACAGTTTATATAAGAAAAATAATAGTATATGAGCCTCTATATGTCTGTCCCTACTTCTCTAGAGCCTAAAATCCTAGAAAAACATGTACGCTTCTCCTCCGTGACCTTGAACAGGTCACGGGTGAATCAGGATCCATTAGCCGAAGCCGCGTTCCTTCCTTCCACTTCTTCTCCTCTCAGCTCTGAAGTTTATCTTTTCCCACCACCTACCTAGGGTACGACCCCACTTACCCCTCAACCACCTAGCCTATTGAAGGCGTCCTCAAGCTCCTAGACAAGCTCCTTAAGGTGGTCGAGCTCCTGTATCTGAGGTCTGGGCAACTGCGAGTAACTGGTCTGGGAGGTCTAGGAACTATTTGGCAATTGTGGAAATCAAGCTAACGGAGGCTGCAATCAAGCAGGAGCTTTGCAAAACCTACTTAATTGGGGAGGGGTAGTGCCTGTATTAGAGATATGCATTGAAAATTTTGTAATTTTTTTAGCAAGTGTAGTAGTTAATCGGAAATATACCTAGTAATCGGACATTAAGACTGATTAATCGGACTAAAGGATTAACATAAGAGATTAATGGTAATCGACACGGTCAGACCCCTAGTAGCGATTAATCGGCCTAGTAATCGTTGAATCGGCCTAGTTTTTGAACAGTGGTCATATGTTATCCACAAAAACAAGAGGGAATTCATTGTGTGGGGAATTCGGGGAATGTCTATTGGTGCTCGTTGTGTGCCAAATTCGTTTTGGCAAGCTATGGCCTGGTTTCATTCGTTCATCCCTCGCATGGAACGTTTCTATGTGGTTCTTATTGCTGCTGCTTGTTGGGCGATTTGGTCCGTTAGGAATAAAGTTACTTTCGAGAAGCATATTTTCGGATCACCTAGTGAGATCATCTTCTACACTATTTCGATGTTATTGTACTGGGCAGGTCTTCAAAAGGAGGTGTACAAGGAGCAGCTGACTGGAGGCGCTAAAAGCTGATGCACTCCGCGACGATCGCCTTCTCCGCTCCATCCGCCGCTTACGGCAACAGAGCGGATGCTGCTAATCAACGCCCCGAAGGCTGTTTTGGTCGCATTGAAGCCCCCGGAGTATCCCAAAACTAGTGATGGCTTTTGTGTCTCGTTAGTCTCCTGTTGTCTTTGGGACCTGTTAAATCTTCCTTATGTTTGTGTGTTTTTCCTGGGAATACTTGTGACGGAGTTTCGGTTTGTGATATCAGGTTTTTGCCCCATAGTGGATGTTATCCACAGTGGGTTTTCTGATACTGCGCCAACTCGCTTCCTTTCTCCTACCCCCTTTTCTTAGTTGTATTGTAATTCGAACTTGGTTTTTGGATAGGATTTTGTGTGATAACAATTAATAGAAACAATAACAATTAATAGAAACAATTTTGCGAAATAGTCATGAATGTAGTATAAAACTATCCAAATGTTACCCACAAAAACCATTCACCCTTTTTCTGCTTGAGATAGATAAGCATCACCTTATCTGGTGATGTCTAGGCACGTAGTACTAACTAAGGACAAAAGGGTATTTTTTGCCACATTGCCACCATCAATCTCACGACCGGAAATCGAGTTTCGGAACATGGCAAAGATTTTGCCGTGTGTCTGCACACGACATAGGTCTCGCAGCACAAATTGACGCAGAACCGACCTTTGGCGTGTGTATCTTCTCCGAAACACGACAAAGTCTTTGCCGTGCTAAAATCCATTCACCCTTTTTACTGCTTGAGATAGATAAGCATCACCTTATCCGGTGATGTGTAGGCACGTAGTACTAACTAAAGACAAATGTGATATCTTTCCGTCACGTTGCCACCACCCATGTGAATCTAGCACGTATTCACTTACATTGTGTACACATTAAGTAACCTACGAACTTGGATGGCCTATATATTCAGATTAAGCCGATGAGTTCAACATCTTCAATCGGACGAGTTGGTCCTCGGTTTCATTACCGGGTTAGTGTGGGACTTCTCATTATTTAATTTGATTACCGGATTCTTCAAAGTGCTCTCGTTTGACTATTTTTATAATTTATTTTGATTTAGGAGTTAATTAGCAAAGATGAGTTCCGACATGTGCAGCCCTGTCCAAGGGAGCACTGCCACTGGTGGCAACAAGACATCGTGGCCGGAGGTGGTGGGGATGTCCGTGGAGGAGGCGACGAAGGTGATTTTGAAGGACAAGCTCGAGGCGCGGATCGTCGTGGTGCCGGCGGGGTCACCGGTCACCTTGGACTACCGCATCGATCGTGTACGCCTCTTCGTTGACACTGTTGCCGAGGTCCCCAGGGTCGGCTAGCTTTGCGAGTTCACCTGCTGGCGTATATATATGCAGCTTGCTCTCTTCTTGGATTTACCAAGTTTGAGATAGTGCTAGATCATACAATAAGAAGCTGATGTTCTGTTCATGCAGCTTGCTCTCTTCTTGGATTTACCAAGATTGAGATAGCTAGATCATATAATAAGAAGCTCGTTGTTATATTCAAGAGAAAGTTCTAAGCGAGCTTGTGTGCAACTACATCGTCCCTTAATTTTTGGACAGGATTACGTGCGATAACAATTAATAGCGAAAATTCTACGAAACAGATCATATGTTATCCACAAAAACAAGAGGGAATTCATTGTGTGGGGAATTCGGGAATGTCTATTGGTGCTCGTTGTGTGCCAAATTCGTTTTGGCAAGCTATGGCCTGGTTTCATTCGTTCATCCCTCGCATGGAACGTTTCTATGTGGTTCTTATTGCTCGTTGCTTGTTGGGCGATTTGGTACGTTAGGAATAAAGTTACTTTCAAGAAGCATATTTTCAGATCACCTAGTGAGATCATCTTCTACACGATTTCGATGTTATTGTACTGGGCAGGTCTTCAAAAGGAGGTGGACAAGGAGCAGCTGACTGGAGGCTCTAAAAAGCTGATGCACTCCGCGACGATCGCCTTCTCTGCTCCATCCGCTGCTTCTGGCAACAGGCAGATGCTGCTAACCAACGCACCCTGAAGCTGTTTTGGTCTGTTGAAGCCCCTGGAGTATCCCAAAACTAGTGATGGCTTTTGTGTCTGTTAGTCTCCTGTTGTCTTTGGGACCTGTTAAATCTTCCTTAGGTTTGTGTATTTTTCCTGGGAATACTTGTGACGGAGTTTCGGTTTGTGATATCAGGTTTTTGCCCCATAGTGGATGTTATCCACGAGTGGGTTTTCTCGATACTCGCGCCAACTCGCTTCCTTTCTCCTACCCCCTTTTCTTAGTTGTATTGTAATTCGAACTTGGTTTTTGGACAGGATTTTGTGTGATAACAATTAATAGAAACAATAACAATTAATAGAAACAATTTTGCGAAATAGTCATGAATGTAGTACAAAACTATCCAAATGTTACCCACAAAAACCATTCACCCTTTTTACGCTTGAGATAGATAAGCATCACCTTATCCGGTGATGTCTAGGCACGTAGTACTAACTAAGGACAAAAGGGTATCTTTTGCCACATTGCCACCATCAATCTCACGACCGGAAATCGAGTTTCGGAACATGGCAAAGATTTTGCCGTGTGTCTCGCACACGACATAGGTCTCGCAGCACAAATTGACGCGAAACCGACCTTTGGCGTGTGTATGTTCTCCGAAACACGACAAAGTCTTTGCCGTGCTAAAACCCATTCACCCTTTTTACGCTTGAGATAGATAAGCATCACCTTATCTGGTGATGTGTAGGCACGTAGTACTAACTAAAGACAAATGTGATATCTTTCCATCACGTTGCCACCACCCATGTGAATCTAGCACGTATTCACTTACATTGTGTACACATTAAGTAACCTACAGCTTGATGGCCTATATATTCGGATTAAGCTGATGAGTTCAACATCTTCAATCAGACGAGTTGGTCCTCGGTTTCATTACCGAGGTTAGTGTGGGACTTCTCATTATTTAATTTGATTACCGGATTCTTCAAAGTGCTCTCGTTTGACTATTTTTATAATTATTTTGATTTAGGAGTTAATCGGCAAAGATGAGTTCCGACATGTGCAGCCTCTGTCCAAGGGAGCACCGCCCCAGTGGCAACAAGACATCGTGGCCGGAGGTGGTGGGGATGTCCGTGGAGGAGGCGACGAAGGTGATTTTGAAGGACAAGCCTGAGGCGCAGATCGTCGTGGTGCCGGCGGGGTCACCGGTCACCTTGGACTACCGCATCGATCGTGTACGCCTCTTTGTTGACACTGTTGCCGAGGTCCCCAGGGTCGGCTAGCTTTGCGAGTTCACCAGCTGGCGTATATATATGCAGCTTGCTCTCTTCTTGGATTTACCAAGTTTGAGATAGTGCTAGATCATACAATAAGAAGCTGATGTTCTATTCATGCAGCTTGCTCTCTTCTTGGATTTACCAAGATTGAGATAGCTATATCATATAATAAGAAGCTGCTGTTATATTCAAGAGAAAGTTCTAAGCGAGCTTGTGTGCAACTACATCGTCCCTTAATTTTTGGACAGGATTATGTGCGATAACAATTAATAGCGAAAATTCTACGAAACAGTCATATGTTATCCACAAAAACAAGAGGGAATTCATTGTGTGGGGAATTCGGGGAATGTCTATTGGTGCTCGTTGTGTGCCAAATTCGTTTTGGCAAGCTATGGCCTGGTTTCATTCGTTCATCCCTCGCATGGAACGTTTCTATGTGGTTCTTATTCTTGCTTGCTTGTTGGGAGATTTGATCTGTTAGGAATAAAGTTACTTTCGAGAAGCATATTTTCAGATCACCTAGTGAGATCATCTTCTACACTATTTCGATGTTATTGTACTGGGCAGGTCTTCAAAAGGAGGTGTACAAGGAGCAGCTGACTGGAGGCGCTAAAATGCTGATGCACTCCGCGACGATCGCCTTCTCTCGCTCCATCCGCCGCTTACGGCAACGAGCGGATGCTTGCTAATCAACGCCCCATGAAGCTGTTTTGGTGCTGTTGAAGCCCCGGAGTATCCCAAAACTAGTGATGGCTTTTGTGTCCGTTAGTCTCCTGTTGTCTTTGGGACTCGTTAAATCTTCCTTAGGTTTGTGTGTTTTTCCTGGGAATACTTGTGACGGAGTTTCGGTTTGTGATATCGGGTTTTTGCCCCATAGTGGATGTTATCCACGAGTGGGTTTTTCGATCTTGCGCCAACTCGCTTCCTTTCTCCTACCCCCTTTTCTTAGTTGTATTGTAATTCGAACTTGGTTTTTGGACAGGATTTTGTGTGATAACAATTAATAGAAACAATAACAATTAATAGAAATTTTTTTGCGAAATAGTCATGAATGTAGTACAAAACTATCCAAATGTTACCCACAAAAACCATTCACCCTTTTTCTGCTTGAGATAGATAAGCATCACCTTATCTGGTGATGTCTAGGCACGTAGTACTAACTAAGGACAAAAGGGTATCTTTTGCCACATTGCCACCATCAATCTCACGACCGGAAATCGAGTTTCGGAACATGGCAAAGATTTTGCCGTGTTTACGCACACGACATAGGTCTCGCAGCACAAATTGACGCGAAACCGACCTTTGGCGTGTGTATGTTCTCCAAAACACGACAAAGTCTTTGCCGTGCTAAAACCCATTCACCCTTTTTCTGCTTGAGATAGATAAGCATCACCTTATCTGGTGATGTGTAGGCACGTAGTACTAACTAAAGACAAATGTGATATCTTTCCATCACGTTGCCACCACCCATGTGAATCTAGCACGTATTCACTTACATTGTGTACACATTAAGTAACCTACAGCTTGATGGCCTATATATTCAGATTAAGCTGATGAGTTCAACATCTTCAATCAGACGAGTTGGTCCTCGGTTTCATTACCAGGTTAGTGTGGGACTTCTCATTATTTAATTTGATTACCAGATTCTTCAAAGTGCTCTCGTTTGACTATTTTTATAATTTATTTTGATTTAGAAGTTAATCAGCAAAGATGAGTTCCGACATGTGCAGCCCTGTCCAAGGGAGCACTGCCACTGGTGGCAACAAGACATCGTGGCCGGAGGTGGTGGGGATGTCCGTGGAGGAGGCGACGAAGGTGATTTTGAAGGACAAGCCTGAGGCGCAGATCGTCGTGGTGCCGGCGGGGTCACCGGTCACCTTGGACTACCGCATCGATCGTGTACGCCTCTTCGTTGACACTGTTGCCGAGGTCCCCAGGGTCGGCTAGCTTTGCGAGTTCACCTAGTTGGCGTATATATATGCAGCTTGCTCTCTTCTTGGATTTACCAAGTTTGAGATAGTGCTAGATCATACAATAAGAAGCTGATGTTCTATTCATGCAGCTTGCTCTCTTCTTGGATTTACCAAGATTGAGATAGCTAGATCATATAATAAGAAGCTCATTGTTATATTCAAGAGAAAGTTCTAAGCGAGCTTGTGTGCAACTACATCATCCCTTAATTTTTGGACAGGATTACGTGCGATAACAATTAATAGCGAAAATTCTACGAAACAGATCATATGTTATCCACAAAAATAAGAGGGAATTCATTGTGTGGGGAATTCGGGGAATGTCTATTGGTGCTCGTTGTGTGCCAAATTCGTTTTGGCAAGCTATGGCACTGGTTTCATTCGTTCATCCCTCGCATGGAACGTTTCTATGTGGTTCTTATTGCTTGCTTGCTTGTTGGGCGATTTGATCCGTTAGGAATAAAGTTACTTTCGAGAAGCATATTTTCAGATCACCTAGTGAGATCATCTTCTACACTATTTCGATGTTATTGTACTGGGCAGGTCTTCAAAAGGAGGTGTACAAGGAGCAGCTGACTGGAGGCGCTAAAATGCTGATGCACTCCGCGACGATCGCCTTCTCTGCTCCATCCGCTGCTTCTGGCAACAGGCAGATGCTGCTAATCAACGCCCCCTGAAGCTGTTTTGGTCTGTTGAAGCCCCTGGAGTATCCCAAAACTAGTGATGGCTTTTGTGTCTGTTAGTCTCCTGTTGTCTTTGGGACCTGTTAAATCTTCCTTAGGTTTGTGTGTTTTTCCTAGGAATACTTGTGACGGAGTTTCGATTTGTGATATCAGGTTTTTGCCCCATAGTGGATGTTATCCACAGTGGGTTTTCTGATACTGCGCCAACTCGCTTCCTTTCTCCTACCCCCTTTTCTTAGTTGTATTGTAATTCGAACTTGGTTTTTGGACAGGATTTTGTGTGATAACAATTAATAGAAACAATAACAATTAATAGAAACAATTTTGCGAAATAGTCATGAATGTAGTACAAAACTATCCAAATGTTACCCACAAAAACCATTCACCCTTTTTCTGCTTGAGATAGATAAGCATCACCTTATCTGGTGATGTCTAGGCACGTAGTACTAACTAAGGACAAAAGGGTATCTTTTGCCACATTGCCACCATCAATCTCACGACCGGAAATCGAGTTTCGGAACATGGCAAAGATTTTGCCGTGTGTCTGCACACGACATAGGTCTCGCAGCACAAATTGACGCGAACCGACCTTTGGCGTGTGTATCTTCTCTGAAACACGACAAAGTCTTTGCCGTGCTAAAACCCATTCACCCTTTTTCTACTTGAGATAGATAAGCATCACCTTATCTGGTGATGTGTAGGCACGTAGTACTAACTAAAGACAAATGTGCTATCTTTCCGTCACGTTGCCACCACCCATGTGAATCTAGCACGTATTCATTTACATTGTGTACACATTAAGTAACCTACAGCTGGATGGCCTATATATTCAGATTAAGCTGATGAGTTCAACATCTTCAATCAGACGAGTTGGTCCTCGGTTTCATTACCAGGTTAGTGTGGGACTTCTCATTATTTAATTTGATTACCAGATTCTTCAAAGTGCTCTCGTTTGACTATTTTTATAATTTATTTTGATTTAGGAGTTAATCAGCAAAGATGAGTTCCGACATGTGCAGCCCTGTCCAAGGGAGCACTGCCACTGGTGGCAACAAGACATCGTGGCCGGAGGTGGTGGGGATGTCCGTGGAGGAGGCGACGAAGGTGATTTTGAAGGACAAGCCTGAGGCGCAGATCGTCGTGGTGCCGGCGGGGTCACCGGTCACCTTGGACTACCGCATCGATCGTGTACGCCTCTTCGTTGACACTGTTGCCGAGGTCCCCAGGGTCGGCTAGCTTTGCGAGTTCACCAGCTGGCGTATATATATGCAGCTTGCTCTCTTCTTGGATTTACCAAGTTTGAGATAGTGCTAGATCATACAATAAGAAGCTGATGTTCTGTTCATGCAGCTTGCTCTCTTCTTGGATTTACCAAGATTGAGATAGCTAGATCATATAATAAGAAGCTGATGTTATATTCAAGAGAAAGTTCTAAGCGAGCTTGTGTGCAACTACATCGTCCCTTAATTTTTGGACAGGATTCTATGCGATAACAATTAATAGCGAAAATTCTACGAAACAGTCATATGTTATCCACAAAAACAAGAGGGAATTCATTGTGTGGGGAATTCGGGGAATGTCTATTGGTGCTCGTTGTGTGCCAAATTCGTTTTGGCAAGCTATGGCCTGGTTTCATTCGTTCATCCCTCGCATGGAACGTTTCTATGTGGTTCTTATTGCTGCTGCTTGTTGGGCGATTTGGTCTGTTAGGAATAAAGTTACTTTCGAGAAGCATATTTTCAGATCACCTAGTGAGATCATCTTCTACACGATTTCGATGTTATTGTACTGGGCAGGTCTTCAAAAGGAGGTGGACAAGGAGCAGCTGACTGGAGGCTCTAAAAAGCTGATGCACTCCGCGACGATCGCCTTCTCTGCTCCATCCGCTGCTTCTGGCAACAGGCAGATGCTGCTAATCAACGCCCCCTGAAGCTGTTTTGGTCTGTTGAAGCCCCTGGAGTATCCCAAAACTAGTGATGGCTTTTGTGTCCGTTAGTCTCCTGTTGTCTTTGGGACCTGTTAAATCTTCCTTAGGTTTGTGTGTTTTTCACGGGAATACTTGTGACGGAGTTTCGGTTTGTGATATTAGGTTTTTGCCCCATAGTGGATGTTATCCACGGTGGGTTTTCTCGATCTTGCGCCAACTCGCTTCCTTTCTCCTACCCCCTTTTCTTAGTTGTATTGTAATTCGAACTTGGTTTTTGGACAGGATTTTGTGTGATAACAATTAATAGAAACAATAACAATTAATAGAAACAATTTTGCGAAATAGTCATGAATGTAGTACAAAACTATCCAAATGTTACCCACAAAAACCATTCACCCTTTTTCTGCTTGAGATAGATAAGCATCACCTTATCTGGTGATGTCTAGGCACGTAGTACTAACTAAGGACAAAAGGGTATCTTTTGCCACATTGCCACCATCAATCTCACGACCGGAAATCGAGTTTCGGAACATGGCAAAGATTTTGCCGTGTTTCTGCACACGACATAGGTCTCGCAGCACAAATTGACGCGAACTGACCTTTGGCGTGTGTATTTTCTCCGAAACACGACAAAGTCTTTGCCGTGCTAAAACCCATTCACCCTTTTTCTGCTTGAGATAGATAAGCATCACCTTATCTGGTGATGTGTAGGCACGTAGTACTAACTAAAGACAAATGTGATATCTTTCCGTCACGTTGCCACCACCCATGTGAATCTAGCACGTATTCACTTACATTGTGTACACATTAAGTAACCTACAACTTGATGGCCTATATATTCAGATTAAGCTGATGAGTTCAACATCTTCAATCAGACGAGTTGGTCCTCGGTTTCATTACCAGGTTAGTGTGGGACTTCTCATTATTTAATTTGATTACCAGATTCTTCAAAGTGCTCTCGTTTGACTATTTTTATAATTTATTTTGATTTAGGAGTTAATCAGCAAAGATGAGTTCCGACATGTGCAGCCCTGTCCAAGGGAGCACTGCCACTGGTGGCAACAAGACATCGTGGCCGGAGGTGGTGGGGATGTCCGTGGAGGAGGCGACGAAGGTGATTTTGAAGGACAAGCCTGAGGCGCAGATCGTCGTCGTGCCGGCGGGGTCACCGGTCACCTTGGACTACCGCATCGATCGTGTACGCCTCTTTGTTGACACTGTTGCCGAGGTCCCCAGGGTCGGCTAGCTTTGCGAGTTCACCAGCTGGCGTATATATATGCAGCTTGCTCTCTTCTTGGATTTACCAAGTTTGAGATAGTGCTAGATCATACAATAAGAAGCTGATGTTCTGTTCATGCAGCTTGCTCTCTTCTTGGATTTACCAAGATTGAGATAGTTAGATCATATAATAAGAAGCTGCTGTTATATTCAAGAGAAAGTTCTAAGCGAGCTTGTGTGCAACTACATCGTCCCTTAATTTTTGGACAGGATTCTGTGCGATAACAATTAATAGCGAAAATTCTACGAAACCGTCATATGTTATCCACAAAAACAAGAGGGAATTCATTGTGTGGGGAATTCGGGGAATGTCTATTGGTGCTAGTTGTGTGCCAAATTCGTTTTGGCAAGCTATGGCCTGGTTTCATTCGTTCATCCCTCGCATGGAACGTTTCTATGTGGTTCTTATTGCTGCTGCTTGTTGGGCGATTTGGTCTGTTAGGAATAAAGTTACTTTCGAGAAGCATATTTTCAGATCACCTAGTGAGATCATCTTCTACACTATTTCGATGTTATTGTACTGGGCAGGTCTTCAAAAGGAGGTGGACAAGGAGCAGCTGACTGGAGGCGCTAAAAAGCTGATGCACTCCGCGACGATCGCCTTCTCTGCTCCATCCGCTGCTTCTGGCAACGAGACGGATGCTTGCTAATCAACGCCCCTGAAGCTGTTTTGGTCCGTTGAAGCCCTGGAGTATCCCAAAACTAGTGATGGCTTTTGTGTCTGTTAGTCTCCTGTTGTCTTTGGGACCTGTTAAATCTTCCTTAGGTTTGTGTGTTTTTCCTGGGAATACTTGTGATGGAGTTTCGGTTTGTGATATCAGGTTTTTGCCCCATAGTGGATGTTATCCACAGTGGGTTTTCTGATACTGCGCCAACTCACTTCCTTTCTCCTACCCCCTTTTCTTAGTTGTATTGTAATTCGAACTTGGTTTTTGGACAGGATTTTGTGTGATAACAATTAATAGAAACAATAACAATTAATAGAAAAAAAATTGCGAAATAGTCATGAATGTAGTACAAAACTATCCAAATGTTACCCACAAAAACCATTCACCCTTTTTCTGCTTGAGATAGATAAGCATCACCTTATCTGGTGATGTCTAGGCACGTAGTACTAACTAAGGACAAAAGGGTATCTTTTGCCACATTGCCACCATCAATCTCACGACCGGAAATCGAGTTTCGGAACATGGCAAAGATTTTGCCGTGTGTCACGCACACGACATAGGTCTCGCAGCACAAATTGACGCGAGACCGACCTTTGGCGTGTGTATCTTCTCCGAAACACGACAAAGTCTTTGCCGTGCTAAAACCCATTCACCCTTTTTCTGCTTGAGATAGATAAGCATCACCTTATCTGGTGATGTGTAGGCACGTAGTACTAACTAAAGACAAATGTGATATCTTTCCGTCACGTTGCCACCACCCATGTGAATCTAGCACGTATTCACTTACATTGTGTACACATTAAGTAACCTACAGCTTGATGGCCTATATATTCAGATTAAGGCTGATGAGTTCAACATCTTCAATCGGACGAGTTGGTCCTCGGTTTCATTACCAGGTTAGTGTGGGACTTCTCATTATTTAATTTGATTACCAGATTCTTCAAAGTGCTCTCGTTTGACTATTTTTATAATTTATTTTGATTTAGGAGTTAATCAGCAAAGATGAGTTCCGACATGTGCAGCCACTGTCCAAGGGAGCACTGCACCGGTGGCAACAAGACATCGTGGCCGGAGGTGGTGGGGATGTCCGTGGAGGAGGCGACGAATGTAATTTTGAAGGACAAGCCTGAGGCGCAGATCGTCGTGGTGCCGGCGGGGTCACCGGTCACCTTGGACTACCACATCGATCGTGTACGCCTCTTCGTTGACACTGTTGCCGAGGTCCCCAGGGTCGGCTAGCTTTGCGAGTTCACCAGCTGGCGTATATATATGCAGCTTGCTCTCTTCTTGGATTTACCAAGTTTGAGATAGTGCTAGATCATACAATAAGAAGCCGATGTTCTGTTCATGCAGCTTGCTCTCTTCTTGGATTTACCAAGATTGAGATAGCTAGATCATATAATAAGAAGCTGTCGTTATATTCAAGAGAAAGTTCTAAGCGAGCTTGTGTGCAACTACATCGTCCCTTAATTTTGGACATGATTTTGTGCGATAACAATTAATAGCGAAAATTCTACGAAACAGATCATATGTTATCCACAAAAACAAGAGGGAATTCATTGTGTGGGGAATTCGGGGAATGTCTATTGGTGCTCGTTGTGTGCCAAATTCGTTTTGGCAAGCTATGGCCTGGTTTCATTCGTTCATCCCTCACATGGAACGTTTCTATGTGGTTCTTATTGCTCGCTGCTTGTTGGGCGATTTGGTCCGTTAGGAATAAAGTTACTTTCGAGAAGCATATTTTCAGATCACCTAGTGAGATCATCTTCTACACTATTTCGATGTTATTGTACTGGGCAGGTCTTCAAAAGGAGGTGGACAAGGAGCAGCTGATCTGGAGGCGCTAAAAGCTGATGCACTCCGCGACGATCGCCTTCTCTGCTCCATTCGCTCGCTTACGGCAACAGGCGGATGCTTGCTAATCAACGCCACTCGAAGGCTGTTTTGGTCTGTTGAAGCCCCTGGAGTATCGCAAAACTAGTGATGACTTTTGTGTCTCGTTAGTCTCCTGTTGTCTTTGGGACTCGTTAAATCTTCCTTAGGTTTGTGTGTTTTTCCTGGGAATACTTGTGACGGAGTTTCGGTTTGTGATATCGGGTTTTTGCCCCATAGTGGATGTTATCCACGGTGGGTTTTCTGATACTGCGCCAACTCGCTTCCTTTCTCCTACCCCCTTTTCTTAGTTGTATTGTAATTCGAACTTGGTTTTTGGACAGGATTTTGTGTGATAACAATTAATATAAACAATAACAATTAATAGAAACAATTTTGCGAAATAGTCATGAATGTAGTACAAAACTATCCAAATGTTACCCACAAAAACCATTCACCCTTTTTACGCTTGAGATAGATAAGCATCACCTTATCTGGTGATGTCTAGGCACGTAGTACTAACTAAGGACAAAAGGGTATCTTTTGCCACATTGCCACCATCAATCTCACGACCGGAAATCGAGTTTCGGAACATGGCAAAGATTTTGCCGTGTTTCTGCACACGACATAGGTCTCGCAGCACAAATTGACGCGTAACCGACCTTTGGCGTGTGTATGTTCTCCGAAACACGACAAAGTCTTTGCCGTGCTAAAATCCATTCACCCTTTTTCTGCTTGAGATAGATAAGCATCACCTTATCTGGTGATGTGTAGGCACGTAGTACTAACTAAAGACAAATGTGATATCTTTCCGTCACGTTGCCACCACCCATGTGAATCTAGCACGTATTCACTTACATTGTGTACACATTAAGTAACCTACAGCTTGATGGCCTATATATTCAGATTAAGCTGATGAGTTCAACATCTTCAATCAGACGAGTTGGTCCTCGGTTTCATTACCAGGTTAGTGTGGGACTTCTCATTATTTAATTTGATTACCAGATTCTTCAAAGTGCTCTCGTTTGACTATTTTTATAATTTATTTTGATTTAGGAGTTAATCAGCAAAGATGAGTTCCGACATGTGCAGCCCTGTCCAAGGGAGCACTGCCACCGGTGGCAACAAGACATCGTGGCCGGAGGTGGTGGGGATGTCCGTGGAGGAGGCGACGAAGGTGATTTTGAAGGACAAGCCTCGAGGCGCGGATCGTCGTGGTGCCGGCGGGGTCACCGGTCACCTTGGACTACCGCATCGATCGTGTACGCCTCTTCGTTGACATCGTATGCCGAGGTCCCCGAGGTCGGCTAGCTTTGCGAGTTCACCGAGCTGGCGTATATATATGCAGCTTGCTCTCTTCTTGGATTTACCAAGTTTGAGATAGTGCTAGATCATACAATAAGAAGCCGATGTTCTGTTCATGCAGCTTGCTCTCTTCTTGGATTTACCAAGATTGAGATAGCTAGATCATATAATAAGAAGCTCGTTGTTATATTCAAGAGAAAGTTCTAAGCGAGCTTGTGTGCAACTACATCGTCCCTTAATTTTTGGACAGGATTACGTGCGATAACAATTAATAGCGAAAATTCTATGAAACGAGTCATATGTTATCCACAAAAACAAGAGGGAATTCATTGTGTGGGGAATTCGGGGAATGTCTATTGGTGCTCGTTGTGTGCCAAATTCGTTTTGGCAAGCTATGGCCTGGTTTCATTCGTTCATCCCTCGCATGGAACGTTTCTATGTGGTTCTTATTGCTGCTTGCTTGTTGGGCGATTTGGTACGTTAGGAATAAAGTTACTTTCGAGAAGCATATTTTCAGATCACCTAGTGAGATCATCTTCTACACTATTTCGATGTTATTGTACTGGGCAGGTCTTCAAAAGGAGGTGGACAAGGAGCAGCTGACTGGAGGCGCTAAAAAGCCGATGCACTCCGCGACGATCGCCTTCTCTGCTCCATCCGCTGCTTCTGGCAACAGACAGATGCTGCTAATCAACGCCCCCTGAAGCTGTTTTGGTCTGTTGAAGCCCCTGGAGTATCCCAAAACTAGTGATGGCTTTTGTGTCTGTTAGTCTCCTGTTGTCTTTGGGACTGTTAAATCTTCCTTAGGTTTGTGTGTTTTTCCGGGAATACTTGTGATGGAGTTTCGGTTTGTGATATCAGGTTTTTGCCCCATAGTGGATGTTATCCACGGTGGGTTTTCACGATCTTGCGCCAACTCGCTTCCTTTCTCCTACCCCCTTTTCTTAGTTGTATTGTAATTCGAACTTGGTTTTTGGACAGGATTTTGTGTGATAACAATTAATAGAAACAATAACAATTAATAGAAACAATTTTGCGAAATAGTCATGAATGTAGTACAAAACTATCCAAATGTTACCCACAAAAACCATTCACCCTTTTTCTGCTTGAGATAGATAAGCATCACCTTATCTGGTGATGTCTAGGCACGTAGTACTAACTAAGGACAAAAGGGTATCTTTTGCCACATTGCCACCATCAATCTCACGACCGGAAATCGAGTTTCGGAACATGGCAAAGATTTTGCCGTGTGTCTGCACACGACATAGGTCTCGCAGCACAAATTGACGCAGAAACTGACCTTTGGCGTGTGTATCTTCTCCGAAACACGACAAAGTCTTTGCCGTGCTAAAACCCATTCACCCTTTTTCTGCTTGAGATAGATAAGCATCACCTTATCTGGTGATGTGTAGGCACGTAGTACTAACTAAAGAAAAATGTGATATCTTTCCGTCACGTTGCCACCACCCATGTGAATCTAGCACGTATTCACTTACATTGTGTACACATTAAGTAACCTACAGCTTGATGGCCTATATATTCAGATTAAGCTGATGAGTTCAACATCTTCAATCAGACGAGTTGGTCCTCGGTTTCATTACCAGGTTAGTGTGGGACTTCTCATTATTTAATTTGATTACCGAGATTCTTCAAAGTGCTCTCGTTTGACTATTTTTATAATTTATTTTGATTTAGGAGTTAATCAGCAAAGATGAGTTCCGACATGTGCAGCCCTGTCCAAGGGAGCACTGCCACTGGTGGCAACAAGACATCGTGGCCGGAGGTGGTGGGGATGTCCGTGGAGGAGGCGACGAATGTGATTTTGAAGGACAAGCCTGAGCCGCAGATCGTCGTGGTGCCGGCGGGGTCACCGGTCACCTTGGACTACCGCATCGATCGTGTACGCCTCTTCGTTGACACTGTTGCCGAGGTCCCCAGGGTCGGCTAGCTTTGCGAGTTCACCGAGTGGCGTATATATATGCAGCTTGCTCTCTTCTTGGATTTACCAAGTTTGAGATAGTGCTAGATCATACAATAAGAAGCTGATGTTCTGTTCATGCAGCTTGCTCTCTTCTTGGATTTACCAAGATTGAGATAGCTAGATCATATAATAAGAAGCTGCTGTTATATTCAAGAGAAAGTTCTAAGCGAGCTTGTGTGCAACTACATCGTCCCTTAATTTTGGACATGATTTTGTGCGATAACAATTAATAGCGAAAATTCTACGAAACAGTCATATGTTATCCACAAAAACAAGAGGGAATTCATTGTGTGGGGAATTCGGGGAATGTCTATTGGTGCTCGTTGTGTGCCAAATTCGTTTTGGCAAGCTATGGCCTGGTTTCATTCGTTCATCCCTCGCATGGAACGTTTCTATGTGGTTCTTATTGCTGCTGCTTGTTGGGCGATTTGATCTGTTAGGAATAAAGTTACTTTCGAGAAGCATATTTTCAGATCACCTAGTGAGACATCTTCTACACTATTTCGATGTTATTGTACTGGGCAGGTCTTCAAAAGGAGGTGGACAAGGAGCAGCTGACTGGAGGCGCTAAAAAGCTGATGCACTCCGCGACGATCGCCTTCTCTGCTCCATTCGCTGCTGGCAACAGGCAGATGCTGCTAATCAACGCCACCTGAAGCTGTTTTGGTCTGTTGAAGCCCCTGGAGTATCGCAAAACTAGTGATGACTTTTGTGTCTGTTAGTCTCCTGTTGTCTTTGGGACCTGTTAAATCTTCCTTAGGTTTGTGTGTTTTTCCTGGGAATACTTGTGACAGAGTTTCGGTTTGTGATATCAGGTTTTTGCCCCATAGTGGATGTTATCCACGATATTGGGCCAACTCGCTTCCTTTCTCCTACCCCCTTTTCTTGGTTGTATTGTAATTCGAACTTGGTATTTCCGTTGAATGCAATGGAAAGGGGTGGAAAGCCCGGTTGGAAAAACAAAAACAAGAGGGATAAATACCGGCTCAGTCCCTCGGAGGTGCTCATAAGAGTAGGGTGTGTGCGTGCGTGCATTCATAGGGGTGTTTGTATGTGCGTGTTTGTGAGCGTCTACGTTGTACTGTGTTCTCAAAAAAAAAAAACCAGTACAGGGAACACAAAAAAGAACAAGAACACATATATACATTCATATAATTTTTATTAGAAATTTCTCTATTTGTTTTTCCTAAATCAGCGATGGAGCTAGGCCTGGTGAGCATCCTTTCCCAAGCTAACATCTACTAGGCGTTCAGCTCAAATACGGGTTTTTTTTTATTGAGAATTGCACAAATAGGTAAAACCTCGTGCAGCACCCATAGCCATTGTCTACGAGTCGCTCAAGCTATTCACGAGGCCGCGACGCCTCGATTTTTCTGCCTCCGCTTCGCAGAAGACCCTTCTTCTCTTTTGTATACCCATCTCAAACAGAAAAGAACAAAATGCATTCAGCAAAATTTAGTGACCGGGAAAATATACTTTGAAATTAATACGGATGATGGCATCCATCAGGGGCCCAAAAGCAAATTGATTTTTTGATATATGTTTATGTTTTTGTATGCAAACTAGCACAGTGGCCCTCGCAATTGCGAGAGCATCATAAAAAAGATAAAACGGTTATATAACCATATCATATGAGTGGATGTCCTATATATAATTCAGTAGATGGATCCAACAACAGAGGACGTGTGTGCAATTCATATTAGAAAATGTTGCTTTGGAAGACCATTGTATCGTTAGGATGTTGTCGAAAGAGGGTTTTAAGTTTAAGATCACTGACTAATGTTTCTGCTATTATTTTCCTTTTTAATTTATTTGTTGTGTGCATCCCTGAATTTCCATTTTGTTGATCTTATGCATGATATATATAGTGTGTAATGAATAAATATCAGATCAACAAATTTTCTGATAAGATATATGACATCTAAAACACACAACATTATAGGTAGGGTAACTAAATAATGAAATTTTCATTTTTTTTGCTCATCCACAAATTTCTTCCTCTCTTTACTCCAATCATATAAATATACATGAAATTTGTATCGTTCATTTTGAAATATATGGCATTTTAGACATAGATATAGTCTTGAAGATTTTCACAACTTGAAAATTTGCCTTTCAAAGGAAGTGTGATAGTAGAAAAAACTCCTAGTATTTAGTTTTTGGAGAATCCCTTGGCCCAAGCCACTGTATGGTTGAAAATCTGGGACCTGGCATATCCATACATAGGGATTTACACTGATCGGAATTACTCAAGAGTAATTTTCCGTATTTAACGTGTTTTAACCTAAAGAAAATATCGAGCATATTAATTGTACGGTGCTACTCATTGCTTGAACCGAAAGCACAGATTTGTTTGTGCTCACACTTCAGTTTTCCTTCTTCTACCTGTTTTTATCATCGGTTGTTGTTTTAGCTTACTCCTTCAGCATGAGTTTTAAAATTTGTCCAAGCCTGAATATAGTTTATGTATGGTCTTACCTACCAAAAGTGAAATCTTACATGCATTTTAACTACAATGTATTATTTCTGTTATAGATAATGTTGCTAGAGAACTGACCGGTGCTGATCCAGGATAAACAGCAATGCCAACCAACTTTTTAGGCACTATGAGATTTAAGAGAATTATATCTCTCTCCATGGCTTTAGTTTGTACTGATATCGGAAAGCTCAAATATGAAGTAACACACGTGAATAATTTGTTTGGAAAACAGTGGGATTTAAAATTTCACTTCCATGAACGTCTTATGCTGAATTTGTATCCATATTATGTAGACTAGCAAGGATAGGCGCGGCGGCACGCCGCGCTAGCCTTAAGTTAAATAATAAGGGATGTTTTAAATCATGTTAAATTAAGGATGTGATGTGGAGGTCTGATAGTAAATGGATGATATGCAATGTGATAAAACTCACGGAAGATCCAAGGCATGAAACTGATAATCCTATTTCCACAAACACCACGTCATGTCCTTTAGTTGATTTCGATGTCTGCAGAAGATGTGTATCTTTGATGGTAATAGGTCTAAAAATACCTCTGAATTCTTGGCATGTTAAGCCAGTATGTATCTTGGAGCATACACCACATTGCTAATTGTAAACATTATAAAAGCAATGCTAATTTGGTCTACAAATATTTATCCTATTTGATTCAAATAAATCTTGAGTTTGACCAGGCTATTGCCCTTTTCTTCTTATGTGTTCCGCTGCAGCCAGTGAATGGATAGTAAGATGCAACTTAAACTATAATTCTATTAATAAATATTGCAAAAATTAAAAAAAGTACAACTTCTATACAAAATTGTCCTGCGAAATAGCTGAATGTTAAATGCATATGTAGTGGATGCCATGACCAAGGGATTGCTTATATCTAATAGTGTTGTCTGAATAGTAACAGCTGGGTATTGTCGACGCTTGCTCTGTTCGATGCAGAGGAAGTAATGCAAAAAAGAAGGATTAAGTGAAACAATTTGTTGTCAAGCAGTTCAATCTAAAATGCATGTATAACTGATAGAAGAATGCTTGCTTAGTAGATTTAGAGTAAGAACTATAAAACAAAGATTATTTCAAAATTCTTGTAGACTTGTGAGAAATTCATACCATGCACAACACAAAATTGTGAGAGCTTTTAGCAACCCGTACCACATTGCCAATGTTGTCGTGCTAAATAACCATAAAAGAATGTCAAACACAAGCTATTAAGGTTTGAACACTTAAAAAGTACAAATGGTTTCAGTCTAAAGCTCCGAGAATAATCAAGTTCATAAATTTTTGTAGGTTCCTACGTTCCTCCCAAGAACTGGCCACGGTAAGCTAAGTTTTCTCCTTCTAAGTGGCCTCTACTTGAAGAACATGATCAGTACATCGCGAAAGTTGTCACCGGTATATGAAAATTTCCACTAAAATTATACCATAATCGGAAATATTATTAAGTTTGAAAGATAGTTAATACAAAGTTGGATGTAGGTGCATGAGGTAAATAACCATATCCAGGCACATGCTTAGCCATGCAATACAATATAATAGAACATGTTAGCATGCGCTTCATGAATGTAGGTCGTTGTTTTAAAATCCAGAATATTTGCAAGCGGCAAACATGTGCAGCATATACTATTGGTCAAGTGATCTCTAACACACTGGCAGTATCAATGGAGCAAGAAGACGACATGATTTGTAATTCGCAAGAGCAAACAAAAGGTTGTGAAGCTTCCAGACACCATCCAGGGGCTTGGAAAACTGCATGTCATGGTCTGCAAGCGAAAGAATTTTCTTTGCAAGATTACAGCCTAGGGCGGAAAATATAGCAGCCAATGAATCGAAGGCCATTTCCATCAATACATATCTGAGATTTCGGATAGTGTATGCATGTTAAGTAGGTAGCCCACATAAGGAACAAAAGAGAGGATAATTTGTGAACTCATCTGGAGAGTTTTAAGTGGTGTATATGCTTGTCAATTGGCTGTCAATTGAAGCAAAAAAAAAACTACTACACATGAAAAGTGGAAAGTACAAAAGACGGTGACCAAAAATTCTAAAAGCAAAATAAAAACATGCAAATAGTAAAAATGTGGTGTATTCCATTATAATGTCTAAGGCAGGCACCTGCGTCGTGGTCTTAATGTGAAGGTAGTTGAAGCATGATCTGGACATAGTCGTCGCATATGGAGCTACACAACCAGTAAAAAAACACTCAACTTGCTTATCAATGAAAAATGCATCTCCTACAGCTATGGGCAACTTTATTACTCAATACGAAAACAGCAGGCAAACTCCATAATATAAACATCAAAGCTACTGAACTAAGTAAGCACAAACTGTTAGCAGCTCTGGATATATCATGGCATGCCATAGCTAGATAAAACTGCCCGGGAGCAGCAGGTCAACAGTTAGCCTGAGGTCAGAGGGGAAGATCTTGTTATGTACAATGCGAAGAAAATGGCATTTTTCCTGCAGTAAAGTTGCGAATTAAGAGGTAAAAATGATAAACTGCAAAATAAACACAGTAATGGTACTGTCTACCTTTGTTCATTCTGAAGAATTAGCATGCAACAATCCATATTGGGATAGAGTACTTGAGATGGAGAAGATACCTAGCGTCGTTGGTACCAAGCAAGTCCACTTCACTGCCATGTTGGCTCGCTTATGATATTCAGGGTCGTCAGCCTTCCAGGTCAACAGTTCAACCGGGACAGGCAAGACCCTGAACCAAATCCTACCTGCGTAGAAAAACACAAATTTTGTCAGCGACCAAATAACATATGGCAAGAAAACAGAAACATGCAAAGTTGCATGTACACAAATACACAGAAGACATGTAGGAGACGATGGCTCGTTCACCTTTCAATTAGGAATGACAAAAGCTGAGGCTGTTGCTTGCTAGTATAACTAAGTTTGATCAGCACAACAAAGAGTTTGATGAGGAGTGGATAACCTGCAGAAAAACAGAGTAGCTGGTGTTATGGTGATTTTCATTAAATGGAATCCGAATATAATAAGATATATACACCTCCCAATTGGCATATTTATATCCTTGTGCAGCATAGAGGACTCACGTATCAATATAAAAGCTGAGTAAACAAATTAAAATAGATAATCTAGAATGCATATGTAAAGGAAATAGCTAGAGTACTGATTAAGCATGTATAACTTCCTTGAGGATCTTTCCATACGTAGAGCTATATTTACAACCGTATTGGTGATCAAATATATTTAGAAGTAGCAATCTGGAGTCAAAAACCAACCTTGATCACTACAACATTATTTCATCACCAAGAATCCTAGAATCTCCACTTTCTCCAATTATAGTGTAAACTAAAATTTAAAATGGTTGCGCTGTTCTATCCGTTTCTTACTTTCAAATGCAGCTAGAAACTAAAAAGAACACCAGCTAAGTACAGTGGCCGGAGAAGAATCATTATGAAAATCCAATAATACAGTATCTCTTGCATTTGGTAGAAAGAAACGACAAACCTACATTTCCTGTAAATAATGGCAGGCAGTAGCTATAGAA
Source organism: Lolium rigidum (assembly GCF_022539505.1). Taxonomy (NCBI): domain Eukaryota; kingdom Viridiplantae; phylum Streptophyta; class Magnoliopsida; order Poales; family Poaceae; genus Lolium; species Lolium rigidum. The sequence goes on along the minus strand of NC_061511.1, from coordinate 50,371,831 downwards.
CAGATGTCCTGGTCCCAAAGCTTAACAGTGAGTTGTAAGCGAAACAATGTGAAAAAGACATTATTTGTGCAAGATGGATAATTTTTTTTTCAAAATGACAACATTGAATGGAGAGGACTGCTCCAAAATAGAGGAGAGTACCTGTAGGAAAAACTTACATGTTGCATACTGTAAATCTAACTCAATCAGTCAATCTACAAAACCAAATCCGAGCACGAAAATAATATTCAAAATAGATAACTGTAACTCAGCAAGCCACCTATTTGTAAAAAAATTGTTGTACATGCACCAGTTTATTTCCCAAGTTGGTACTATCAGGACACTACTTGTATAGATATACAAAAGGAAATAAGAAAAGATAATTAGGGGGCACAACCAGATCTATTTTTGTAATGGGCTCACATTTTCTTTGGATGCAAAACTACATATACATGCATGCTTTTTCGATAAAGGGCGCTTTATTACTCAAAAAGTTTTAAGCATTACACCCAGCCTCTGCATAACCAGGATGCACACAGCCGTTCAGTAGTCTAGGATCCATCAAAGAGCGATACAAAAAAAGATAAAAGCCAACTACTATGACGCTCCGTTGGCTTCAATCCTCCGACTATGCAGCCACCCATGTTGGGATATAAACTCCGTGGCCGTGTTCTCCAATCGTGTAGACACCTCCATAAAGAGGTCGCGATCCTCCAAACGCTGAAGTGGTGACCATGAACGGAGCAAAGCCGTACACCGGTAGATTACCTGCATAAGAGTAGAATTTTTGTCATTAAAAACCTTGTCATTTCTACATAGCCAAAGAGACCATGCAACCGCAATCGCTCCCACTCTGATAATCGTTTTGTACCTAGAATCCACCCCATTAAGCCAATTGCCAAAAATGTTTGCAATGCTACGGGGAGGGTATAAGGTAGAACCTATCTGAATGATTGACCATATAGATCTAGCAACTCGACAGTTGAATAAAAGGTGTTTTATTGTCTCTTCCTCGTGACAAAACACACATTTCGTACAGCCTTGCCAGTTGCGCTTTACAAGGTTATCTTTAGTAAGAATCACACCTCGACGAACACTAAATAAATAAATAAATGCATGCTTACCTTACATGGATTAAATAGGGCTACTGGAACACTAAATAAATCAAAATCGGGAACCTTAAACTAAGCCATATTTCCTTGAGATAACCAACCGCTGAATATACAAAATCAGTAGGCGTGCATAAACCAACTTTTATCTATGTGATTTTCACCAAGTGCAAAATAAGTGGACGCTAACTGGATAGATAATGATACAAAATTGGAAGGCAATGCCTGCATGTATGATTCAATTTGGGAACCACAACTCCAATGAAACACGTGCACAACAATATGATCAATTATCTGAAAAATATGGGATACTCCATTTAGCCTTCATACTCGGAATGTTCATTGTATAACATGCAATTGGACCACAAGAATGACATATGGCTCAACTAAAAATGGACCATCACATATAAAGAGAAAGACAAGAAATTGGACATGAAGCTTGAATGGCCAGCTATCAAGAAGGGACTATTCAGCCACACCACTCAAAAAATAAATCTAAAAATAGGAAGAAATAATCCAGTTCTTATGCAAAGACACAGACAATAAATATTACTCTGCAATAGGATTCATATGAGGGTGTCAAACAGAGGAGCTATTCAGTGAAGCGCTCGGGATAACCTATGATATCTACGAATTCCTAAAAAATAGAAGCAAGGTGAACAGGATCGGAGCACACCTGCAACACACCTAGTCAATCACTGAAACCTTGTCAACGACGGCGTAAAAATCTTCCACTTAAACCTAAGCACTCGGGGTCACACCTCAACATCTGCAGATAAGTACACAGGAAAAAAAAAGAATAGTGCTCATGTTGACAACGACAATAATGCAAGAGGCATGTATTTTGATTATTAAGTGATTATGATCACCACCACAAAATTAATAACTTTAATTGTCAATAGAAGGAGAAATTACCTAAAAGGTTATTTTTATCTTCTACAGTATGTGACCTATAGACAATAAACATCCAGAGGAAGAAAACAATCAACAAAGCACGTTTAAAACTGATTTTTTTAGTGGGTGAAAAAAATAGGAGCCATCTCCATGCTCCTCCATCTCAACTGAATGCCACATATTATTTTAAAAATATAGCAAGATATATTGGTACTCCGTGATTCTGCCAGCTAAATCTGAGTTATATCAAATGAATTTGCATCCATGTGCAGATGTTAACTATGTAAGTCAGTCGACATTTGAGCCATATATCATATAATATTGACCAGAAAATCTTTACAATTGCATATGAGTAAAACTAACAAAATCTTCCAGGGAAATCAAATTTCTTGTATGAAGGAGGAGACCGAGAGAGGATGCCAATGAATTTCCGCATTCAGCCAACGTTGGCTGCTAACTCCAAATTTCTGAAAAAAAAAGAAGAAGAGCGTTATGATACATAATCATGACCAAATGGAAGACTAACATTTTTGTGCGTGGGTGGGGATCGGGCCGTACCTGGCCATACCTGTAGTCCAGAAGACGAATTCAGCCCTCCCAGATTTGTGCGCGAAGAAGAGGGGTGGGGTGGAGGAGGCTGAACTCGGATGGCTTCCGTGCGTGACGAATTTGAGCTAGTCCAGAAGACGAATTCGGCCCTCCCAGATTTGTGCGCGAAGAAGAGGGGTGGGGTGGAGGGGGCTGAACTCGGATGGCTTCCGTGCGTGGCGAATTTGAGCCGGAGCTGGAGACGGCGAAGCTCCGACCACCATCATCGCACGCTGAAGAGAGGCGGCATCAATCTTCAGCACCCACACGGCGGCCTGCCATTTCCCCGCATGTGCTCATCCTTGCCACCATTAGTGGCGGGTCGCTACCCCCTGTGCAGCGACCATCGTGCGATGAAGAGTGGTGGCGCCGATCTCAGCGACCCACACGGGCGGCATGCTGTTTCCCGCATGTGCTCGTCCTTGCCAACATCCATGGAGAAGCTCGAGAAGCAACGGAGGTGACTGGGCAGAGGAGGTGATGCACGGAGAGAGAGAGGACATGTCGATGGATAAGGAGCGGCTAGGCGATACCGACGCGCCGCATAGCCGCTAGTGACCTCCAGACCCGTGGTCGACATGGGCGTCACCTCCTCTGCGCTGCCTGCTCGATGTCCCGCCTCCATGCCGTGTACGGCGCCGCCACCCAATTCCCTCCCGATCTCCTGAGGCGGCTAGGTCAGCGTCAACTGCCCCGATGACTGAGCCGACGGCGGCGGCTCTGGATGTGCCTATTTGGGAGAGGCCGAGAGGAGCAGGCCCGGACAGAGAGAAGATAGGAGGGGTGGGGAATCGAGAACCGATGCAGAGTTAAGCGGCTCACCGGCTTTGACTATGTGTAAAAATGGTACAGCCACCCGTTGAAGAAAAGGAAAAGAACTGCATAGGTGTTTCCCACTCTCAAAAATCTTAGAGAGCATCAAAAGTATACACAGATTAATTCACAGCAGACCTCAAAATTTTAAGAAAAAAGAAGTTGGTTGCCCTATAATATAGTAGTTATTAACATGGTAATTTTGAGCTTATCTTTTTTAAGAATATAAGTTTCTGTCTTATCCTCAATAGTTTGGAACAATGACATATCCAGCTACATGCGAAGCATTGCCCGAATTATTTTGCTACTTATATGAAAGGAGTGTATATGTGGATTGAGTATATATGTACTGTACAACTTCATATTAGCATTTTTTTATCATCATATTTTCAATCTACTGCGACCGTGCTTCTTATTAGCTAAAAAAATCATCAGACACTCTTAATTTTTTTCTTCCCAATAAAATTTGTACTTGTTAAACTAAACCCTTCTATCAACATCGAAATTCAGTATTATTCTCTCGCAAAAGAGCAGCACATGCAAATGTGAGAAAAAAAACAACCTTTGAAATAACTGTCGTATATATGTTCTTTTTTTGTGCCCAAAGTAATATAAGCTGAAAAAGATTAACGGACATTCATAACTATTTTATCATTGACTTTTAAAGTAATTTTCTTATTTCGTCACTAAAATTCAGCCTTTTTTCTCTAATTAAATATCGTTTATGTGTAATTCCTTTGATCAGCTGGACAGATTCTAGTTTTCTTTTCCTACACCGGACACAATTTTCCTATCCATCTCCGTGTGAGATTTCATAAGATTCTTCTTGCGCCATCTTCAATCGTCTTGTGACAAATTACAGATCTCTAGAAATCGGCATCTCAAAAATCATCTCGCGGTTTTGCCTTGATCTCTCGAGATATTATCAGGATTGGTCGCACCATCTCTGGGAAATCTGAAAGGATGCACCAGACGTTGATTTTTTCCATTTCGTTGAATGGACGCACTTGGCATGATGAATTTTTTTTTCGTGCTTAATGGACGCACCTAGCGACCACGCTAGTTTTTATTTGTTTTTGTTCAACGGGCATTTATAGAGTCATCTGAACATTAACATGTCAACGTGTCAAACAAAATTAGACTGTTAGGTAACTTCTATTTTCTAGAGAAATCTAAGTTTTAATCAACGGGTATGTCTAGAGTCCTATGAAAATTAACATGCTAATGTGTCAAACGGTGTATATATGCAATCTCTTTTCTTTCATTTATTCTATCCAGTCTGTATCTCATGTATCCCATGAAGTTGTCTTTTTAGCGTGACAATGTTTTGCAGTTTTAATTTTTGAAACGTACATGTTTTACATGGTAGGTTCAATCAGGACGTACATGTTGTGGAGCAGACTCAGGCCAATCGGCAGTTTTTTTTATTGCACATACGTGACAGGTTGTATGTAACTCTTATTTACGTAATTCTTTCTCGCTTTAAATTTTAACCGTTGTAATTAAGATCGATGAATCAAATTAATTCAGTACATGTGGATTAACCTCGTGTCTCTATTTAAAACCTGTATTTTGCTTTTAGTATATAATAATAGATAGATAAGTTAGCACCTTTCTTCCTCCGTATATGGCTCCGCCATTGTCCTAAATGGAACAACACATGACCTAGCAACTCTATAGGCCGAGAAAACTCTAGTACTACAAAGTTTTTTCTATGTTTCTTGATACATTAAAATATGTAAACAATAAATTTAGCAAAATAAATTTGAGAGCACATAATACTATGGTTATGGTGTATACCTGACCTGCCGTATACACTTTTCTTTTTGAGCGGATACTACCGTATACACATTAATCTGTAATTTACTCAGGCACAAGTTGAACCTACTGGCTCTAGTTGTAGGAATTTGGCACTTGGGACTTGTCCTATAGTCCAATATAAAATTCCAAAATTCTCATATGGCTCAATTATGCATGGCTGTACTAGATGGACTAAAGTTTAGTTTCATATTTTTAGTTGGGAAAGAGTTGGAGTAATTTCTAAGGTGAGATTTTCTATTCTCACTAAGGTGCAAGAAGAGAGTAAGTCCTTACACACCCCTCCTCCCTCCACCCGCCTCGTCACGACATGCCAATCTCATACCTATGCATGTTGGTTATATTTTTCTATTCGGGAAATTAATCATTTATTAATTCATGATTCATTAACAGAAGCGAGCCTTGCACACTCTCCAACGTCTTCCCCATCCCATCTACCAGCGTACATCGATGGAAATGACAGTAGGCCTCCGAAACCCTACCTCTCTCACGACCAAGTTTATGGGGAGTGCTCTGACGTAACTACTGACAACATCACGTCATCTTACGACTCCTTCCCGGACGATTACTTCTTCTGTAACATCGATAACGTACCTCTTCGGCAACATGGGTGACATCATCAATGCGAATTCTGCTGCTGCCGCGGCTCATACTGCATTGTTTGTGACATTGTCTTATCTCCTTCAGATCTTGCTAGAGTTTTTGCTCTAGCGCTTCGAGATGTCATCGTTTTATCATGTTTAGATATAATCTGTTTATCTTTTATGTAAGTTTGCATGATTAATTTAATTACTATTTTATGATCATGCTTTGTCTATATATTGTTTATTCGAGTCATATGGTCATTTACTTATATATTTGTTGCATTGTGATCCAAATTCATATACTAAAGGGAGGCTAACTTCTGACGAGCGGAGCGAGGCCCGTCGCCGGAGGCTTGGGCCGAAGCGTACGGTACGGATCGTTGGCACCGCCTATATATACATCTTGTAAGCCGCCGGCTAGGGTTTATCAGATTATAAGATAACCCACGGCGTTTGTAAACACCTCCCGATATAGTGAAGTTTTGCTGGCTGGCGCCCGTGGTTTTTCCCTTTCTGTGTTGGAAGGGGTTTTCCACGTTAAATCTTGTGTCCCCTGCGTGTGTTCTTGTTTCGTTCTTCGTTATTTGCTTGTCGCCTTTATAACAATATTCAACACTAGTTGTACTTAGCTTGCCGAAGATTAGTTATGCTCCCCTTTGTTGGGCTTCTTTAATCTCGCGTCTTCTGATCTACAAGGGAGTTGAGGATTTCTATCTCAAAGAAGCTCATTCCAGCAGACCTTTCAGGTATACCAAGGCAGAAGGGCTAAGGCCGGAATTTCACACAATATGTAAAGTACATCCCTGAGGATTTGGAGAACCAGATCTTAACTTTCTTCGCTGGGTAAAGCTCAAGGATCGATCAATCTGTATAGCTCCAGGGAAAATCAATGTTAATATGTGGTTTCAACTTAGAACTCTATCAAGATTCTGTTACGGCGTTTGCTCCGGTACAACCCCCTCCCCTCAAACTCAACCCAAACTTAGGCAAACTCAAACACAAGAACGGCTGAGATTGCCCGATACCCCTTCATAATTAATACTACAAAACCCGTATAGCCCAACTAAATTATACGCCTTTCTATCATATGTATGTATACTAGTACATACGTACACCAGTTTATCGCTGGCGATGGTCGCGGCGGCGGACTGGTGGCGGTGGTGGTGCTGGCCAGGCACTATGCACTCCGAGGTGGATCCGGCCAGCACGTACCTCAGAATAGCCGTGTAGCTGTGTGCCGGCAAGGGTCGAATGCGCGCAGGGCGGCGGCACGGCATGGCGGCGGCGCGTTGACGCGACGGACAGTCCGGATACATGTCCGGCGATAGTTCCGGGCGACGAAATTTTAATGTGGGCTAGTGGGAGTTGCCAGACTTGTTGTCGGATAAGTATGAGCAAAAAAAAATTGCCGGACTTGCTGCCGGACTTGTTGCCGGACATGTCTGGCTGCTTGTGCGACCGGCGGCGATGGGAGATGACGATGCGGGCAGACCGCAGTTAAGAAGCACGACGGTCGACAGCGGCGAGGTTGGGCGGCTCAGGGCTATGTGCGGGACAGAGATTGAAGACTACATCACGCCTATGCGTGGATCTGTATACCTATACATGGTTTTGGATATGGGCTTGGATGGGCTCTACAAGTTTGGGGGGGGGGGGTTTGTACCGGAGCAAGCCCCTTCTGTTATTCACCCTTTTCTGTTTGAGATAGATAAGCATCACTTACTGCTAGACTGTTCATATATGCAAGATGGTTTATTTACTGTACGTCTTACTGCTCTATGGTTTATTTACTGTACTTATATTTGGATGTCTAAACCTAGGAGGCAGTTCAAAACGAGACTGAGGCAGAAGTTACTTGTGTGTGAGTCTCATCAGTTGCTGATGGCGAGATCTTGCGCTACCTCATCCCCCCTGTGAGAGGGAAAGAGAGGATTGCAATGTGCTGGAATTTGTGGGCATTTGGCCTTTGGCCCATGACCCATTATCAAATTCTGAAACTCACATGGCCCATATCATAAATCAGTGGCAGCACTAGTGGGGGCTAAAGTTTAGTCCCACATTGCTAGTTGGGAGAGAGTTGGAGTGGTATATAAGGTGGGCTGTTCTAGTCCTAGTAAGTGAGTGAGAAGAGAGAGAGCCCTCGCGCACTCCTCCTCCTCCGCCCGCCACGTCTCGCCTCGCCTCGCCTCGCCACTTTGCTGTTCGGGAAATTAATTGAACTCGTACGTGGGCTGCGTCCCACGACCTAGCCTGTACGTGTCACATATGCGACTACCTGTTTCCAGTTCATTGCGCCGCTGCCTTCGTCTTCCTCATCCCGTCCGTCGGCGTGCACCGACTGCCGGGACAGTAGGCCTCCGGAACCCTGCCTCTCGTGAACCTTTATGGGTGAGGGGCAATCAGGTTTTTGGGGAGCGCTCCGGCGCGACTACTGGCAGCACAACTTCGTCTTCGGACGGCGAGTTTCTCGACACCGACAACTTCTTCCCGGACCTCAGCGACTTCTTCGACAACCTCAACATGGGCGACAATGACGCTACTGTGAAGTATGTGATCTTGTCGTCTCTCTTTCAGTTTCTGTTAGAGTTCCTTCTTCTAGTATATGTGGTAGATGCGATCGGTTTGACTACTTTAGATGTGATCTGTTCATCTATCTTACTAGACTGCACGTTTAGTTTATTTGTTTACATAGTCATGATTTGTCATTTACCTGTACAGATTATTTCATATGGAAATTTGCTTATATATTCAACAATCCAAAAACCTGATTATAGGCAAATCAATTCAAGCAGCATTGCTGCCGCTACTCGACCTCCCTCCTTTGATGGTATGCATTACAAGAGGTGGCGCACAAAGGCAGTTCTATGGTTTACAAACCTAGGCTGTTTTAGCGCCACAGATGCTAGACCTGAGGGGCCTCTCTCTGCAGAGGAGCAGGAAAAGTTTGAGAAGGTCGACGCCATGTTTAAGGCGGCCTTGTTCAGCATTCTTGGGGACAACATTGTTGACCCGTACATGGCTTACGACTATGGTAAAGATGCGTGGGATGCGCTCGAGGCCAAATTTGGGGTCTCGGACGCTGGCACTAAATTGTATGTCATGGAGCAATACTATGACTACAGGATGACTGATGAGCGCTCCGTGGTTGAGCAGGCTCATGAGATTCAGTCTCTTGCCAAAGAACTCGAGCAGTTCAAGTGTACCTTACCGGACAAATTTGTGGCCGGTGGCATTATTGCCAAGCTTCCTCCTTCGTAGAGGAACTTTGCTACTTCTCTGAAACATAAGAGACAAGAGTTTTCCGTTTCGGATCTTATTGGCTCACTTCATGTGGAAGAGAAGGCGAGAGCAAATGACACACGTGCTCGCAGTTTTGAGGGAGGTTCCAGTGCCAATGTGGTACAGAAGAAAAACTTCCAATCTCACAAATCTAAGAATAAGAACAATGGAAAAGGCAAGTTTGACGAGAAAAACAAAGCCTCCAACTCAACCAACTTCAAAAGGAAGACTCCTTATAAGAAGAAAGGGAACTGCCATGTTTGTGGCGCTCCTGGACATTGGGCTCCCGATTGCCCGAACGACATGATCGGCGTGGGAACAAGCGGCAAGTCCGCAAATGTTGTTATTGGCGTTGATACTGAGATGAAGGACGTTGGGTACAGTATTTCCCCTACCGTCCTTTCAGTATGTAATTCTCCTGATTGGTGGATAGACACCGGAGCCAATACACATGTATGTTCTGATGTCTCTATGTTTTCTTCTTATCAGGTCGCAAGGACTTCCTCCGTGCTGATGGGAAACGGCTCACGTGATTCTGTTCGTGGTGTTGGTACGGTGGACCTGAAGTTTACTTCGGGAAAGACCATCCAGCTGAAGAATGTGCAGCACGTTCCCTCCATTAATAAGAATCTCGTTAGCGGATCGCTGTTATGTCGAGATGGTTTTAAGTTGGTTTTTGAGTCCAATAAAGTTGTAATTTCCAAGTATGGACAATTTGTTGGAAAGGGTTATGTATGCAGAGGCTTGTTCCGCTTATCTCTGTCAGACATATGTACTCAAATTATTAATTTTGGGTGCATGACGCGGCTAGCGAATATGAATATAATTCCGAAATTTGCTATTGTCAAGAAATCCAAGTGCCAAGTATGTGTGCAAGCTAAGCAACCACGTAAGTCTCACAAGACTGCGGAGGCAAGAGACTTGGCACCGCTGGAACTTATACATTCAGATCTTTGTGAAATGAATGGTGAATTAACAAAAGGAGGGAAAAGATACTTCATGACTCTAATCGATGACTCTACTCGATATTGTTATGTGTACCTCCTGAAATCTAAAGATGAAGCTCTTAATTATTTCAAAATCTTTAAAGCTGAAGCAGAAAACCAACTTGATCGAAAGATCAAGCGGCTAAGGTCTGATCGTGGTGGAGAGTATTTTTCCAACGAGTTTGATTCTTTTTGTGCGGAACATGGTATTATCCATGAGAGGACGCCTCCCTACTCACCTCGAGTCAAATGGGGTGGCCGAAAGGAAGAACCGTACTCTAACCGATTTGGTTAACGCCATGTTAGATACATCGGGTCTATCCAAGGCATGGTGGGGGAGGCGATATTGATCGCATGTCATGTCCTAAACCGTGTCCCCACAAAGAACAAAATCATTACCTCGTTTGAGGAATGGGAAAGGAAAAGGTTGAAACTCTCTTACCTACGAACTTGGGGCTGTATGGCAAAAGTAAATGTGCCGATACCCAAGAAGCGCAAGCTTGGACCAAAAACCGTGGATTGTGTTCTGCTGGGATATGCATTTCATATCATTGGCTACAGATTTTTGATAGTAAAATCTGAGGTATCCGACATGCATGTCGGTACAATTATGGAGTCAAATGATGCGACTTTCTTTGAGGACATCTTTCCTATGAAAGAAACGTCTAGCTCATCAATTCAGGAGATGCCCAGTTCATCTACTCAGGAATTATTTCCTGAACCTACAATGGCTATAGAACACTTTGATAATCCTGTGGAGGATGACAATGAAGCTCCCAAAAGGAGCAAGAGACAGAGGACTGCAAAGTCTTTTGGTCATGATTTCATTGTGTACCTCGTGGATGATACTCCCACTTCTATTTCAGAAGCCTATGCATCTCAGGATGCTGACTACTGGAAGGAAGCTGTCCGTAGCGAGATGGATTCCATCCTAGCTAATGGAACTTGGGAGGTGACCGATCGTCCTTATGGGTGCAAACCCGTAGGATGCAAGTGGGTGTTCAAGAAAAATCTTAGGCCTGATGGTACTATTGAAAAGTACAAGGCACGTCTTGTGGCCAAGGGTTATACCCATAAAGAAGGTGAAGATTTCTTTGATACATACTCACCTGTTGCCAGATTGACCACCATTCGAGTGCTACTATCCTTGGCTGCCTCACATGGTCTTCTCGTTCATCAAATGGATGTTAAGACTGCTTTCCTAAATGAAGAGCTTGAAGAGGAAATTTATATGGAGCAGCCTGATGGATTTGTAGTAGATGGTCAAGAAGGAAAGGTATGTAAATTACTGAAGTCTTTGTATGGGCTTAAGCAAGCGCCTAGCGATGGCATGAGAAGTTTGAAAGAACTTTAACCGCTGAAGGCTTTGTTGTAAACGAAGCTGACAAGTGTGTATACTATCGCCATGGTGGGGGCGAGGGAGTTATTCTTTGTCTCTATGTCGATGACATATTGATATTTGGGACCAGCCTTAATGTAATTAAGGAGGTCGAGGAGTTCCTATCTCGTGGTTTTGAGATGAAGGACTTGGGAGTAGCTGATGTGATCTTAAATATCAAGTTGCTTAAGGATGACAATGGTGGGATTACATTGCTTCAGTCCCACTATGTGGAAAAGATCCTGAGTCGCTTCGGGTATAGCAACTGTAAATCTTCTCCAACGCCTTATGATCCTAGTGTGATTATTCGTAAGAATAAAAGAATTGCTAGAGATCAATTGCGATATTCGCAGATTATTGGCTCGCTTATGTATTTAGCTCGCGCCACGAGGCCTGACATCTCCTTTGCTGTAAGTAAACTCAGCCGTTTTGTGTCTAGACCTGGAGATGTTCATTGGCATCCTCTTGAGAGAGTTTTGCGCTATTTGAAAGGCACTGCGAGTTATGGCATTCACTATATTGGGTATCCAAGGGTACTTGAGGGTTATAGTGATGCAAATTGGATATCTGATGCTGATGAGACTAAGGCCACAAGTGGTTATTTGTTTACACTTGGAGGTGGCGCTGTTTCCTGGAAGTCTTGCAAGCAAACCATCATTACAAGGTCAACTATGGAAGCAGAACTCACATCATTAGACACAACCACTGTTGAAACAGAGTGGCTTCGTGAGCTCTTGATGGACTTACCTGTGGTTGAGAAACCAATACCCGCTATTCCTATGAACTGTGATAATCAAACTGTGATCGTCAAAGTAAACAGTTCTAAGGATAATATGAAGTCATCAAGGCATGTGAAGAGGAGACGGAAAACTGTCAGGAAAATGAGAAACTCCGGAGTTATAGCGTTGGATTATATCCATACGTCTAGAAACCCGGCAGACCCCTTCACAAAGGGACTATCACGAAATGTGATAGAAAATGCATCGAGGGAGATGGGTATGAGACCCACACTATGAGCTGCCCACGGTGGTAACCCACTCTATGTGATCGGAGATCCCGTGAATTAGAGCTGGGAGACAAGTCTGTTGGTCGGTTGGGAGGAGAGTATATATCCCTATAGCAATTTTACCACTCCGTAAGATGCAATACTCTCCTAATCTGCATGGCAGGTTGATAATTATCTTAATGTGTTCTAAGTGGCTTATTTTAGCAGAGATGTTGTCCTGCAGAACATCTTTTGAAAAACACAACCTATATGATTCTGATTGTTAAACGTCGCAATCTATGAGAGTTGGGTGCTCTCTAGTAAACTCATGAAAGGCCCTGGAGTATGACGTATAAGCTCCAAACCGCGAGGAAGTCTCGCGGCAGCCTAGTATCGGTCTAGGCTTTGTATGAAGCTAGTGCGCAGAAAACTTGTAGTTCAAGGCATAGTCCACTATCCAAGTTGCAATCTAGTGTAATATGAAGCTTTAAGTGGAAGTTCAACTTAACAGTTTCCACGACATACGGGTATATAAAACAATGTTTTGGAAACTTATTGATGAGATGTGCCAATGAGAGTTTGTGGGGGATTGCTGGAATTTATGGGCATTTGGCCTTTGGCCCATGGCCCATTATCAAATTCTGAAACTCACATGGCCCATATCATAAATCAGTGGCAGCACTAGTGGGGGCTAAAGTTTAGTCCCACATTGCTAGTTGGGAGAGAGTTGGAGTGGTATATAAGGTGGGCTGTTCTAGTCCTAGTAAGTGAGTGAGAAGAGAGAGAGCCCTCGCACACTCCTCCTCCTCCGCCGCCCGCCACGCCTCGCCGCGCCGCGCCGCGCCGCGCCGCGCCGCGGGTTGCGGGAATCTCGCCGAGCCGAGCTTATCTTTTTGTTGTTCGGGAAATTAATTGTGAAATCAATCACAATTATGAGCCATTAACGGACGCGTTAAATCAGCGTTTTCGTTCCGGTTTTTCTGGATCGTGAACTCGTACGTGGGCTGCGCCCCACGACCTTCCCGAGCCGCACTATATAAGCGCGGACGAGAACCCTAGCCCGTACGTGTCACATATGCGACTACCTGTTTCCAGTTCATTGCGCCGCCGCCTTCGTCTTCCTCATCCCGTCCGTCGGCGTGCACCGACTGCCGGGACAGTAGGCCTCCGGAACCCTGCCTCTCGTGAACCTGTACGGGTGAGGGGCAATCAGGTTTTTGGGGAGCGCTCCGGCGCGCCTACTGGCAGCACAACGTCGTCTTCGGACGACGAGTTTCTCCACACCGACAACTTCTTCCCGGACCTCAGCGACTTCTTCGACAACCTCAACATGGGCGACAACGACGCTACTGTGAAGTATATGATCTTGTCGTCTCTCTTTCAGTTTCTGTTAGAGTTCCTTCTTCTAGTATATGTGGTAGATGCGATCGGTTTGACTACTTTAGATGTGATCTGTTCATCTATCTTACTAGACTGCACGTTTAGTTTATTTGTTTACATAGTCATGATTTGTCATTTACCTGTACGGATTATTTCATATGGAAATTTGCTTATATATTCAACACAATGCACCGTGGTGCTCTCGATTGTATTGCTCATCTTATATAGATAGGTTACAGGCCGTCGTGCAGATCGTGCACGTAGTGGTGATCGTGTGCATCGTGTGCACTTACGGGTACATGACCGAGTCAGAGAGGGCCTAGTCAGCTAGGTAAGTCAGGTGCACGCTTACACCATGCCGCAGTTTGAGCGTCAGGTGGTCTGATGCACAAACTTGAACGAAAATCCTCGAAGGCAGCTGTGGGCAATCCTTTTGTCATCACGTCGGCGAACTCCTGCTTGGTTGGAACATGAAGAACGCGGAGCTGTCCGAGGGCCACCTTCTCCCGAACGAAGTGGATATCCAGCTCGATGTTGTCGCAGAAGACCACGGTGGCCGTGGGCAGTGGAGCATGCAGTTCTCCGAGCAGTTGGCGAAGCCGGCGATAGTGTTGGCGACAGCACGGTACTCCGCCTCGGCACTGGAGCGGGAGACCGTTGGCTGGCGCTTGGAGGACCAAGAGATGAGGGCATCGCCGAGGAAGACATCATATCCGGACGTTGAGCGACGCGTGGCAACCGGCCCAATCCGCGTCAGAGTAGGCGACGAGGTCCAGCTTGGTGGAGCGGTGGAGATGCAGTCCGTGCTCTGTGGTGCCACGCAGGTAGCGGAGGATGCGCTTGACCAGCGCCAGATGCTCCTCGTGCGGGTCATGCATGTGTAGACAAGCCTGCTGTACGGCATAGGCGAGGTCGGGCCACGTCATCGTGATGTACTGAAGGGCGCCGACGATGCTCCGATAGTCAGAGGGGTCGGCGACGGGAGGACCTGCATCGGACGGCAGCTTGGCGCGCGTATCAATGGGCGTAGAGGCCGGACGGCAGCCGGTAATGTTGGTGTGCTCGAGCAGCTCGTCGGCATATTTCCGTTGCGAGAGGAAGAAGCCGGAAGCCGTGCGTGTGACGCCGATGCCGAGGAAGTAGTGGAGAGGGCCGAGGTCCTTCATGGAGAACTCCGCGAACAAGCGTTGTTGAAGATCATGGAGAAGGTGTGGCGAGGATGCTGTGAGCACGATGTCATCAACATACAACAATAGGTATGTTGGGCCACCTTGGTGATGGAAGACGAAGAGCGACGGATCCGAGCGCGCAGCGGCAAAGCCGAGCGTGCGCAGAAAGGCCGCGAACCGATCGAACAAAGCCCGCGGTGCCTGCTTCAGCCCATATAGGGATTTGTCGAGGAGGCAGACATGCGTTGGGCGGGTGGTGTCGACGAAGCCGGCTGGCTGTTGGCAGTAGACGCGCTCGACGAGGTGTCCGTGGAGGAAGGCGTTGCTGACGTCCATTTGATGCACGGGCCAGTTGCGCGTCGCGGCGATGGCGAGGACGGCGCGGATCGTGGCAGATTTGACGACGAGGCTGAAGGTCTCATCAAAGTCCACGCCGGGACGCTGCGAGAAGCCGCGCACGACCCACCGCGCCTTGTACCATTCGAGCGATCCATCAGCCTTCAACTTGTGGCGAAACAACCACTTGCCCGTGACGACATTGGCACCTGGAGGGCGTGGCACAAGAGTCCACGTCCCATTCTCCATAAGAGCCCTGTACTCCTCCTGCATAGCTGTTAGCCAAGATGGATCACGCAGCGCTGCATGCACGGTTTTTGGGATGGGCGAGATGGATGGTGTGGTGGCTAGGTTGGCATATTTGGGGTTTGGGCGAAAAATCCCTCGTTGAGCGCGAGTGACCATGTTGTGTGTGGGAACGGGTACAGCTGTGCGTTGGCGAGCAGGAGGTGGTGAGACGGGTGACTGTGGAGAGGTGTCGATGGGTGAGGAACATGATGTTGGTTCGGTAGAGGCTGTCGTGCCAGAGTTTTGTGGGAGAGGAGATGATGCGGCAGGAGCCGCGGACGGAGCTGGTGGGCTTGGTTGTGCCACCGGAGCTAGAAGACGTGAGGGAGGGGCTGCGGTGGCAGGGACATGACATGGCGGTGTGTCATCGGAGGAGTCGTTGGACGATGACGTGGGGTGGGCAAACGGGAATGTGTGTTCATCAAAATGTACGTGGCGCGAGACAAGGACACGGCCAGTGGATCGGTCGTAGCAGCGGTAGCCCTTGTGGTCGTTGGAGTACCCGAGAAAGACACATGGGACGGATCGTGGCGCGAGTTTGTGTGGCGAAGTGGCAGTGGTGTTTGGGTAGCATAGGCACCCAAAAACCCGTAGGTGAGTGTAGTCAGGGTAGACTCCATTGAGGAGATAGAAAGGCGTGTGGTTTTGCCGTGGGCAACATCAGGGACGAAGCTAGAAAAATAATATGATGGGGTCAGCTCTCAGTGCACTGGTGTCATTTTTACTAGTTAGTGATTATTAGTGCTAAATTAGTGAAGGATTTACTAAATCCATTGGTGTCACCTGACACCAATGACTTGTATGGAGCTCCGTTCCTGGGCGACATGGACGGCGGTTTAAGAGAAATGTGGCTGTAGAGAGGGCTTCTGCCCAAAAAGAAAAGGGCATGGAGGCATGGATGAGGATGGATCGGACAATGTCGTTGAGAGTACGTAAAAGCGCTCGGCACGCCCGTTTTGGGGAGAAGTGTAAGGGCAGGACATGCGCAATAGGATACCGTTGTGGGAGAAGAAGGTGCGGGTGGTATGGTTATCAAATTCGCGGCCATTATCAGTTTGCTGGAGCGCTGGAGGAGCCTCCGTTGGCGCCCTGCTGATAGGCAGGCGCCTTTCCCTTGCCGCGGTAACCACGGCCGCCGCCCCCGCCGTTGTTGTTGCGGACATAGTTTTAAAAACCAGACCGGACCGGCGGTTCAACCGGAAAAAACCGGAACCGGAGCCTAGGCTGGTTTTTTAAGCGCACTAGACCGTACGCGCAGCGGAGCCGGATTAAACCGGGCAAACCGGTGTAGAACCGCCGGTTTCACGCACTAAACCGGATACCCGGTCTGACTGGCTCAATGTCTTTAGCGTTGTAAAAATAGAACTGTAGTGAGCAGGATTTGAGCCTTACACCTCATGAGATACGCGCAGCAGCGCTGACCCACTGAGAAAGAATTCCTTTTTGCTCAGAATAGAGACACATCCTTCTTGTACATCTTCTACACAGTATATTTGGATGGAAGTTGGCAACGTCGGCTGCCATTTTGCTTGATGGCTGTTTTGCTAGCTTTGATGTATACACGATATCATTTGGCTGTTGCTTAGCTAGCTTGCTGCTTGCCGACGCTGCATCCAAGCTAGCAACATTTGTTGTTGGCCAGTTAGCTCTATTCCGTCAAGGCTCCGTTCCAGTTTTCAAAACTATGCTCTTAGGTCGCGGCCGCGAGCTCCAGTCTTGAACTTGCAAATTGTTGATCAGTTGTTGACAACTCTGTTATATAATTATGTGAGTTATTATGTCAAATAACAAGTATGAAATTTTTTCCATACACAATTATTTATGTTATTGTAGCATTTATAAGTAAAAATATATCACCTTATATTTAAAAATCAGACAGTGAACCGGTGAACCGTGGTCCGGCCGGTAAAAACCTGAACCGACGACCTCACTGGTTCGGTCACCGGTCCGGTTTTTAAAAATATGGTTGCGGGTGTTGCCTCCACCACCCGAGCCACCCCCGCCGGAGTGGTTGCCAGTGGTGCCTGTGGGCGCGCGGGCGGCATGCAGCGCCGTGTCCGTGGAGCCGCGGTCCGTTTGTGACGACTGGCGACTCTCCTCGAGCAGCAGGAAGGCGCGCGCGAGGAAGGAGGGGAGCGGCTTCTGCATGGTTAGAATTGGAATGGCGTAGTGCAGACGCGGAGCTAAACCGCGGAACATGTTGAGCACCTGGTCACGGTGACGAACTCGCCAAAGTCCGCGAGCCGGTCGGCGCACTCCTTCAGCCGACCCAAGTAGTTGATGACAGAGGAACTCCCCTGCTCGATGCGGCAAAAGTCGGTGGCGAGGAAGACCACCTGGTGCTCGGCGTTCTCCAGGAAGAGCGTGGCGATGGAGTTCCAGACCTGAGCTGCGGTGGCGTTGCGCTGATGAACCAACCCGAAGATCTCGGGGCTGACTCTGTTGTAGAGCCACGAGACGAGGTAGGCGTCGTCCTGGAGCCAGTACGCCGGAGCCGTGGACGGCGGGTCGAAGATGTGGTCGTCGACGCCGGACTTGGTGAACATGACCTCAAAGAGGGTGCGCCACTGCGTGTAGTTGGGCGGGTTCAGCGTCAGCACCAGGGGCACATGTTGGTTGATGAAGATGCCGGCGAGCGGAGAAGCGAGCGCCGCGGCCGCCGCGGAAGATACGGCCGCAGACGGCGGCGCAGAACTGCTGGGAGCACGCAACAGGAGAGAGTTACCGGCGAGCGCAGACAGGGTGAGGAGTGGGGAGGTGGTTGGTGCTTTGAGAGGGGTAGTGTTAAACGTAGAGACACAGGATGTTTGGGGTGGGATTGGCTCAACGCTCTGGGGCGTGGCCTACCTCAATATATATATGGGTACCAAGAGGTACGTACAGGTTACAGAATATACAGTCTAACACCCTCCCTCAATCTTAACTGTGACCTGAAGTGTTCAGTAAGTTAAGATTGCGTCTATAGCGGAAGCGACAACGGTTTGGTGAAGATATCAGCAAGTTGATCTTTAGATGAGATAAACCTGATCTGCAGGAGCTTCTTTGCAACTCGTTCTCTCACAAAGTGATAGTCGACTTCGATGTGTTTCGTTCGGGCATGAAATACTGGGTTTGAGGACAAGTATGTAGCACCGATGTTGTCACACCAAAGAACAGGTGGCTGTCTCTGGGCAATCCTCAACTCTCGCAGCAGAGACTGAACCCAAATGAGCTCCGCGGTGGCATTGGCAACAGCCTTGTATTCAGCTTCAGTACTACTCCGAGATACTGTAGCTTGCTTACGTGCACTCCAGACGATCAAGTTAGGACCAAAGAATACTGCATGTCCCCCCGTTGATCGCCGGTCATCTGGGTTACCAGCCCAATCCGCATCACTGAAGGCTGAGAGCACAGCTGAAGGTGCCGGCCTCAGGTGGAGTCCAAATGTGAGAGTAGAACGAACATAGCGCAGTATGCGCTTAACAGCAGACTGATGGCGTGTAACTCACACGTTCGTTGGGAACCCCAAGAGGAAGTTATGATGCGCACAGTAGCAAGTTTTCCCTCAGAAAGAAACCAAGGTTTAATCGAACCAGTAGGAGCCAAGAAGCACGTTGAAGGTTGATGGTCGCGAAATGTGATGCGGCGCAACACCAGGGATTCCGGCGCCAACGCGGAACCTGCACAACACAACCCAAGTACTTTGTCCCAACGAAACAGTGAGGTTGTCAATCTCACCGGCTTGCTGTAACAAAGGATTAAACGTATCGAGTGGAAGATGTTTGCAAAGAAAACAAGTAAAACACAATTGCGGTAGATTGTATGCTATGTAAAGAATAGGACCGGGGTCCACAGTTCACTAGAGGTGTCTCTCCCATAAGATAAAAGCATGTTGGGTGAACAAATTACAGTCGGGCAATTGACAAATAGAGAAAGGCATAATAATGCATATACATGATATGATAAATATAGTGAGATTTAATTGGGCATTACGACAAAGTACATAGACCGCCATCCAACTGCATCTATGCCTAAAAAGTCCACCTTCAGGTTATCATCCGAACCCCCTCCAGTATTAAGTTGCAAAGCAACAGACAATTGCATTAAGTATGGTGCGTAATGTAATCAACAACTACATCCTTAGACATAGCATCAATGTTTTATCCCTAGTGGCAACAGCACATTGATGCGCGTAGATGTACACGTCCGTTGGGAACCCCAAGAGGAAGGTATGATGCGCACAGTGGCAAGTTTTCCCTCAGTATGAAACCAAGGTTTAATCGAACCAGTAGGAGCCAAGAAGCACGTTGAAGGTTGATGGTCGCGAAATGTGATGCGGCGCAACACCAGGGATTCCGGCGCCAACGCGGAACCTGCACAACACAACCAAAGTACTTTGCCCCAACGAAACAATGAGGTTGTCAATCTCACCGGCTTGCTGTAACAAAGGATTAAACGTATCGAGTGGAAGATGTTTGCAAAGAAAACAGTAAACACAAGTATTGCAGTAGATTGTATGCTATGTAAAGAATAGGACCGGGGTCCACAGTTCACTAGAGGTGTCTCTCCCATAAGATAAAAGCATGTTGGGTGAACAAATTACAGTCGGGCAATTGACAAATAGAGAAAGGCATAACAATGCATATACATGATATGATAAATATAGTGAGATTTAATTGGGCATTACGACAAAGTACATAGACCGCCATCCAAGCTGCATCTATGCCTAAAAAGTCCACCTTCAGGTTATCATCCGAACCCCCTCCGGTATTAAGTTGCAAAGCAACGAGACAATTGCATTAAGTATGGTGCGTAATGTAATCAACAACTACATCCTTAGACATAGCATCAATGTTTTATCCCTAGTGGCAACGAGCACATCCACAACCTTAGAACTTTTCGTCACTTGTCCCGGATTCAATGGAGGCATGAACCCACTATCGAGCATAAATACTCCCTCTTGGAGTTAAGAGTAAAAACTTGGCCGAGCCTCTACTAATAACGGAGAGCATGCAAGATCATAAACAACACATGAACAATAGATTGATAATCACCATAATCATAGTACTCTCTATCCATCGGATCCCGACAAACACAACATATAGTATTACGGATAGATGATCTTGATCATGTTAGGCAGCTCACAAGATCCAACAATGAAGCACAACAAGGAGAAGACGACCATCTAGCTACCGCTATGGACCCATGGTCCGAGGGTGAACTACTCACTCATCACTCCGGAGGCGACCATGGCGGTGTAGAGTCCTCCGGGAGATGAATCCCCTCTCCGGCGGGGTGCCGGAGGCGATCTCCAGAATCCCCCGAGATGGGATTCGCGGCGGCGGCGTCTCCGGAAGGTTTTCCGTATCGTGGCTCTCGGTGCCGGGGGTTTCGCGACGGAAGCTTTAAGTAGGCGGAGGGTCAACGCGAGGGGCCACACGAGGGGCCCAGGGGATAGGTCGGCGCGGCCAGGGCTTGGGCCGCGCCGGCCACCCCCCTGGCTGCCTCGTGGCCCCACTTCGTTAGGTCTTCGGTCTTCTGGAAGCTTCGAAAGTTTCGTCCAATTCCGAGAATATTTCTTTACTAGGATTTCTGAAACCAAAAACAGCAGAAAACAGCAACTGGCTCTTCGGCATCTTGTTAATAGGTTAGTTCCGGAAAATGCATAAATATGACATATAATGTGCATAAAACATGTAGGTATCATCAATAAAGTAGCATGGAACATAAGAAATTATCGATACGTTGGAGACGTATCGGCATCCCCAAGCTTAGTTCTCGCTCGTCCCGAGCAGGTAAAACGATAACAAAGATAATTTCTGAAGTGACATGCCATCATAATCTTGATCATACTATTTGTAAACATATGTAATGAATGCAGCGATCAAAGCAAAGGTAATGACATGAGTAAACAACTGAATCATAAAGCAAAGACTTTTCATGAATAGTACTTCAAGACAAGCATCAATAAGTCTTGCATAAGAGTTAACTCATAAAGCAATAAATCAAAGTAAAGGTGTTGAAGCAACACATAGGAAGATTAAGTTTCAGCGGTTGCTTTCAACTTGTAACATGTATATCTCATGGATATTGTCAACATAAAGTAATATAACAAGTGCAATATGCAAGTATGTAGGAATCAATGCACAGTTCACACAAGTGTTTGCTTCTTAAGGTGGAAGGAGATAGGTAAAGCCGACTCAACAATAAAAGTAAAAGAATGGTCCTTCAATGAGGAAAGCATCGATTGCTTGTATTTGTGCTAGAGCTTTTATTTTGAAAACATGAAACAATTTTGTCAACGGTAGTAATAAAGCATATGAGTTATGAAAATTATATCTTACAAGTTGCAAGCCTCATGCATAGTATACTAATAGTGCCCGCACCTCGTCCTACTTAGCTTGGACTACCGGATCTTTGCATGCCATGTTTCAACCAAGTGTCACAAAGGGGTACCTCCATGCCGCCTGTACAAAGGTCTAAGGAGAAAGCTCGCATTTTGGATTTCTCGCTTTTGATTATTCTCAACTTAGACATCCATACCGGGACAACATGGACAACAGATAATGGACTCCTCTTAAATGCATAAGCATGTAGCAATGATTATTGTTCTCATATGAGATTGAGGATATATGTCCAAAACTGAAACTTCAACCATGATTCATGGCTTTAGTTAGCGGCCCAATGTTCTTCTCTAACAATTTTGCATGCTCCAACCACTAAAATGATAGACCTTCAGACAAGACGGACATGCATAGCAACTCACATGATATTCAACAATAGTTGATGGCGTTCCCCGAAGCATGGTTATCGCACAACGAGGCAACTTAATAAAATATAAAGTGCATAAGTACATATTCAATACTACGATAGTTTTTAAGGCTATTTTGTCCCATGAGCTATATATTGCAAAGGTAAATGATGGAATTTTAAAGGTAGCACTCAAGCAATTTACTTTGGAATGGCGGAGAAATACCATGTAGTAGGTAGGTATGGTGGACACAAATGGCATAGTAGTTGGCTCAAGGATTTTGGATGCATGAGAAGTATTCCCTCTCGATACAAGGTTTAGGCTAGCAAGGTTATTTGAAGCAAACTCAAGGATGAACCAGTGCAGCAAAACTCACATAAAAGACATATTGTAAACATTATAAGACTCTACACTTGTCTTCCTTGTTGTTCAAAACTCAATACTAGATATTATCTAGACCTTAGAGAAACCAAATATGCAAATCAAATTTTAGCAAGCTCTATGTATTTCTTCATTAATGGGTGCAAAGCATATGATGCAAGAGCTTAAACATGAGCACAACAATTACCAAGTATCACACTATCCAAGACATTTTAGAATTACTACATGTAGCATTTTCCAATTCCAACCATATAACAATTTAACGAAGAAGAAACTTCGCCTCGAACATTATGAGTAAAGCCTAAGGACACATGTGTCCATATGCAACAACGGAGCGTGTCTCTCTCCCACAAAGTGAATGCTAGGATCCATCTTATTCAAACAAAAACAAAAACGAAAACAAACCGACGCTCCAAGCAAAGAACACAAGATGTGATTGAATAAAAATATAGTTTCGGGGAGGAACTCGATGATTTTGTCGATGAAGAAGGGGATGCCTTGGGCATCCCCAAGCTTAGACGCTTGAGTCTTCTTAAAATATGCAGGGGTGAACCACGGGGGCATCCCCAAGCTTAGAGCTTTCACTCCTCTTGATCATAGTATATCATTCTCCTCTCTTGACCCTTGAAAACTTCCTTCACACCAAACTTCAAGCAAACTCATTAGAGGGTTAGTGCACAATTAATAATTCACACATTCAGAGGTGACACAATCATTATTTTCACTTCTGGACATTGCATAATGCTACTGGACATTAATGGATCAAATAAATAAATCCAACATAGCAAAAGAGGCAATGCGAAATAAAAGGCAGAATCTGTCAAAAACAGAACAGTCCGTAAAGACGAATTTAGAGATGGCACCAGACTTGCTCAAATGGAAAAACTCAAAACTAATGAAAGTTGCGTACATATCTGAGGATCACGCTCGTAAATTGGCAGATTTTTTCGAATTTTCTACAGGGAACTGTGCCCAGATTCGTGACAGACAGCAATGCTGTTTCTGCGCAGCAATCCCAAATATAACATCAACTTTGACATAGAAACTTTACTTGGCACAAAAACATGATAAGGAGAGGTTGCTACAGTAGTAAACAACTTCCAAGACTCAACAAAACAAAAAATTGCTGTAAGTAAAAACATGGGTTGTCTCCTATAAGCGCTTTTCTTTAACGCCTTTCAGCTAGGCGCAGAAAGTGCAAATCAAGTAACATCGAGAGTAGAAGTATCAACATTATTATTTTTCATGCAAACACAACTTGTTGCAGAGGGTGCTTTAGGTGCTCCATTATCTAAATTTTCTATGGTGGTGCTAGGGGTTTTAGCAATTTTAGGCCTATAGTAATTCTTTTGTTTAGGCACTTTAGAGGCGTACATGAATTTCTGCTCTTTACCCACATAAGCTTTCTCATTATACTTGAGAGAAGAAAAGGTTGACCCCAAGGTTCCCATAGCTTTTTCAAGTTCATCAATCCTATTGGTTTGATTATCATGGACAACACAAGTTCCTAGGACACTAATTCTTTCATCAATTCCTCCTAAGGATTTATCAAGTTCATAAGTTTTGTCAAATAACATTCCCAATTTAGTTTCAACACTTGGAAAATTTTTCTCTATGGTTTCCAATTTTTTCATAACATCTTCAAGAGAGATTTCAATTTTAACTTCATTAACAGGTGGTATTCCAACTAGACTCTCAATGATGCAACTAGCTTCTAAAGCGGGAGTACCTAGGAAATTACCTCCCGAAAGAGTATCAAGAACATATCTATTCCAACTAGATAAACCAACATAAAAGTTCCTAAGAAGGATAGTGGTGGAGTGTTTCTTAATGCATCTTTGATGAGCATTACTAATTCTATACCAAGCATCTTTAAAACTTTCTCCACCTTGTTGCTTAAAAGATCGAACTTCAACTTCAGGATTACTCATAATAACAGTAATAAAGTAAACTAGGCAAATAAAATAAATGCAAGTAACTAATTTTTTTGTGTTTTCGATATAGAGAGCAAGACAATAAATAAAGTAAAACTAGCAACTAATTTTTTTGTGTTTTGATTTAGTGCAGCAAACAAAGTAGTAAATAAAATAAAGCAAGACAAAAACAAAGTAAAGAGATTGAGAAGTGGAGACTCCCCTTGCAGCCGTGTCTTGATCTCCCCGGCAACGGCGCCGGAAAAAGTGCTTGATGCGCGTAGATGTACACGTCCGTTGGGAACCCCAAGAGGAAGGTATGATGCGCACAGTGGCAAGTTTTCCCTCGGTATGAAACCAAGGTTTAATCGAACCGAGTAGGAGCCAAGAAGCACGTTGAAGGTTGATGGTCGCGAAATGTGATGCGGCGCAACACCGGGGATTCCGGCGCCAACGCGGAACCTGCACAACACAACCAAAGTACTTTGCCCCAACGAAACAGTGAGGTTGTCAATCTCACCGGCTTGCTGTAACAAAGGATTAAACGTATCGAGTGGAAGATGTTTGCAAAGAAAACAAGTAAACACAAGTATTGCAATAGATTGTATGCTATGTAAAGAATAGGACCGGGGTCCACAGTTCACTAGAGGTGTCTCTCCCATAAGATAAAAGCATGTTGGGTGAACAAATTACAGATCGGGCAATTGACAAATAGAGAAAGGCATAACAATGCATATACATGATATGATAAATATAGTGAGATTTAATTGGGCATTACGACAAAGTACATAGACCGCCATCCAACTGCATCTATGCCTAAAAAGTCCACCTTCAGAGTTATCATCCGAACCCCTCCGAGTATTAAGTTGCAAAGCAACAGTACAATTGCATTAAGTATGGTGTGTAATGTAATCAACAACTACATCCTTAGACATAGCATCAATGTTTTATCCCTAGTGGCAACAGCACATCCACAACCTTAGAACTTTCTCGTCACCGTCCCGCATTCAATGGAGGCATGAACCCACTATCGAGCATAAATACTCCCTCTTGGAGTTAAGAGTAAAAACTTGGCCGAGCCTCTACTAATAACGGAGAGCATGCAAGATCATAAACAACACATGAACAATAGATTGATAATCACCATAATCATAGTACTCTCTATCCATCGGATCCCGACAAACACAACATATAGTATTACGGATAGATGATCTTGATCATGTTAGGCAGCTCACAAGATCCAACAATGAAGCACAACAAGGAGAAGACGACCATCTAGCTACTGCTATGGACCCATGGTCCAGGGGTGAACTACTCACTCATCACTCCGGAGGCGACCATGGCGGTGTAGAGTCCTCCGGGAGATGAATCCCCTCTCCGGCAGGGTGCCGGAGGCGATCTCCAGAATCCCCCGAGATGGGATTCGCGGCGGCGGCGTCTCTGGAAGGTTTTCCGTATCGTGGCTCTCGGTACCGGGGGGTTCGCGACGGAAGCTTTAAGTAGGCGGAGGGTCAACGCGAGGGGCCACACGAGGGGCCCAGGGGATAGGTCGGCGCGGCCGGGGCTTGGGCCGCGCCGGCCACCCCCCGGCTGCCTCGTGGCCCCACTTCGTTAGGTCTTCGGTCTTCCGGAAGCTTCGTGCAAAAATAGGACCCCGGGCGAAAGTTTCGTCCAATTCCGAGAATATTTCTTTACTAGGATTTCTGAAACCAAAAACAGCAGAAAACAACGAATCGGCTCTTCGGCATCTTGTTAATAGGTTAGTTCCGGAAAATGCATAAATATGACATATAATGTGCATAAAACATGTAGGTATCATCAATAAAGTAGCATGGAACATAAGAAATTATCGATACGTTGGAGACGTATCAGCATCCCCAAGCTTAGTTCTGCTCGTCCCGAGCGAGGTAAAACGATAACAAAGATAATTTCGAAGTGACATGCCATCATAATCTTGATCATACTATTTGTAAACATATGTAATGAATGCAGCGATCAAAGCAAAGGTAATGACATGAGTAAACAAGCTGAATCATAAAGCAAAGACTTTTCATGAATAGTACTTCAAGACAAGCATCAATAAGTCTTGCATAAGAGTTAACTCATAAAGCAATAAATCAAAGTAAAGGTGTTGAAGCAACACATAGGAAGATTAAGTTTCAGCGGTTGCTTTCAACTTGTAACATGTATATCTCATGGATATTGTCAACATAAAGTAATATAACAAGTGCAATATGCAAGTATGTAGGAATCAATGCACAGTTCACACAAGTGTTTGCTTCTTAAGGTGGAAGGAGATAGGTAAACCGACTCAACAATAAAAGTAAAAGAATGGTCCTTCAATGAGGAAAGCATCGATTGCTTGTATTTGTGCTAGAGCTTTTATTTTGAAAACATGAAACAATTTTGTCAACGGTAGTAATAAAGCATATGAGTTATGAAAATTATATCTTACAAGTTGCAAGCCTCATGCATAGTATACTAATAGTGCCCGCACCTCGTCCTACTTAGCTTGGACTACCGGATCTTTGCATGCCATGTTTCAACCAAGTGTCACAAAGGGGTACCTCCATGCCGCCTGTACAAAGGTCTAAGGAGAAAGCTCGCATTTTGGATTTCTCGCTTTTGATTATTCTCAACTTAGACATCCATACCGGGACAACATGGACAACAGATAATGGACTCCTCTTAAATGCATAAGCATGTAGCAATGATTATTGTTCTCATATGAGATTGAGGATATATGTCCAAAACTGAAACTTCAACCATGATTCATGGCTTTAGTTAGCGGCCCAATGTTCTTCTCTAACAATTTTGCATGCTCCAACCACTAAAATGATAGACCTTCGGACAAGACGGACATGCATAGCAACTCACATGATATTCAACAATAGTTGATGGCGTTCCCCAGAAGCATGGTTATCGCACAACAGGCAACTTAATAAAATATAAAGTGCATAAGTACATATTCAATACTACGATAGTTTTTAAGGCTATTTTGTCCCATGAGCTATATATTGCAAAGGTAAATGATGGAATTTTAAAGGTAGCACTCAAGCAATTTACTTTGGAATGGCGGAGAAATACCATGTAGTAGGTAGGTATGGTGGACACAAATGGCATAGTAGTTGGCTCAAGGATTTTGGATGCATGAGAAGTATTCCCTCTCGATACAAGGTTTAGGCTAGCAAGGTTATTTGAAGCAAACTCAAGGATGAACCAGTGCAGCAAAACTCACATAAAAGACATATTGTAAACATTATAAGACTCTACACTGTCTTCCTTGTTGTTCAAAACTCAATACTAGATATTATCTAGACCTTAGAGAAACCAAATATGCAAATCAAATTTTAGCAAGCTCTATGTATTTCTTCATTAATGGGTGCAAAGCATATGATGCAAGAGCTTAAACATGAGCACAACAATTACCAAGTATCACACTATCCAAGACATTTTAGAATTACTACATGTAGCATTTTCCAATTCCAACCATATAACAATTTAACGAAGAAGAAACTTCGCCTCGAACATTATGAGTAAAGCCTAAGGACACATGTGTCCATATGCAACAGCGGAGCGTGTCTCTCTCCCACAAAGTGAATGCTAGGATCCATCTTATTCAAACAAAAACAAAAACGAAAACAAACCGACGCTCCAAGCAAAGAACACAAGATGTGATTGAATAAAAATATAGTTTCAGGGGAGGAACTCGATGATTTTGTCGATGAAGAAGGGGATGCCTTGGGCATCCCCAAGCTTAGACGCTTGAGTCTTCTTAAAATATGCAGGGGTGAACCACGGGGGCATCCCCAAGCTTAGAGCTTTCACTCCTCTTGATCATAGTATATCATTCTCCTCTCTTGACCCTTGAAAACTTCCTTCACACCAAACTTCAAGCAAACTCATTAGAGGGTTAGTGCACAATTAATAATTCACACATTCAGAGGTGACACAATCATTATTTTCACTTCTGGACATTGCATAATGCTACTGGACATTAATGGATCAAATAAATAAATCCAACATAGCAAAAGAGGCAATGCGAAATAAAAGGCAGAATCTGTCAAAAACAGAACAGTCCGTAAAGACGAATTTAGAGATGGCACCAGACTTGCTCAAATGGAAAAACTCAAAACTAATGAAAGTTGCGTACATATCTGAGGATCACGCTCGTAAATTGGCAGATTTTTTCGAATTTTCTACAGGGAACTGTGCCCAGATTCGTGACAGACAGCAATGCTGTTTCTGCGCAGCAATCCCAAATATAACATCAACTTTGACATAGAAACTTTACTTGGCACAAAAACATGATAAGGAGAGGTTGCTACAGTAGTAAACAACTTCCAAGACTCAACAAAACAAAAAATTGCTGTAAGTAAAAACATGGGTTGTCTCCTATAAGCGCTTTTCTTTAACGCCTTTCAGCTAGGCGCAGAAAGTGCAAATCAAGTAACATCGAGAGTAGAAGCATCAACATTATTATTTTTCATGCAAACACAACTTGTTGCAGAGGGTGCTTTAGGTGCTCCATTATCTAAATTTTCTATGGTGGTGCTAGGGGTTTTAGCAATTTTAGGCCTATAGTAATTCTTTTGTTTAGGCACTTTAGAGGCGTACATGAATTTCTGCTCTTTACCCACATAAGCTTTCTCATTATACTTGAGAGAAGAAAAGGTTGACCCCAAGGTTCCCATAGCTTTTTCAAGTTCATCAATCCTATTGGTTTGATTATCATGGACAACACAAGTTCCTAGGACACTAATTCTTTCATCAATTCCTCCTAAGGATTTATCAAGTTCATAAGTTTTGTCAAATAACATTCCCAATTTAGTTTCAACACTTGGAAAATTTTTCTCTATGGTTTCCAATTTTTTCATAACATCTTCAAGAGAGATTTCAATTTTAACTTCATTAACAGGTGGTATTCCAACTAGACTCTCAATGATGCAACTAGCTTCTAAAGCGGGAGTACCTAGGAAATTACCTCCCGAAAGAGTATCAAGAACATATCTATTCCAACTAGATAAACCAACATAAAAGTTCCTAAGAAGGATAGTGGTGGAGTGTTTCTTAATGCATCTTTGATGAGCATTACTAATTCTATACCAAGCATCTTTAAAACTTTCTCCACCTTGTTGCTTAAAAGATCGAACTTCAACTTCAGGATTACTCATAATAACAGTAATAAAGTAAACTAGGCAAATAAAATAAATGCAAGTAACTAATTTTTTGTGTTTTCGATATAGAGAGCAAGACAATAAATAAAGTAAAACTAGCAACTAATTTTTTTGTGTTTTGATTTAGTGCAGCAAACAAAGTAGTAAATAAAATAAAGCAAGACAAAAACAAAGTAAAGAGATTGAGAAGTGGAGACTCCCCTTGCAGCGTGTCTTGATCTCCCCGGCAACGGCGCCATAAAAAGTGCTTGATGCGCGTAGATGTACACGTCCGTTGGGAACCCCAAGAGGAAGGTATGATGCGCACAGTGGCAAGTTTTCCCTCGGTATGAAACCAAGGTTTAATCGAACCGAGTAGGAGCCAAGAAGCACGTTGAAGGTTGATGGTCGCGAAATGTGATGCGGCGCAACACCGGGGATTCCGGCGCCAACGCGGAACCCGCACAACACAACCAAAGTACTTTGCCCCAACGAAACAAGTGAGGTTGTCAATCTCACCGGCTTGCTGTAACAAAGGATTAAACGTATCGAGTGGAAGATGTTTGCAAAGAAAACAGTAAACACAAGTATTGCAGTAGATTGTATGCTATGTAAAGAATAGGACCGGGGTCCACAGCTCACTAGAGGTGTCTCTCCCATAAGATAAAAGCATGTTGGGTGAACAAATTACAGTCGGGCAATTGACAAATAGAGAAAGGCATAACAATGCATATACATGATATGATAAATATAGTGAGATTTAATTGGGCATTACGACAAAGTACATAGACCGCCATCCAACCGCATCTATGCCTAAAAAGTCCACCTTCGAGTTATCATCCGAACCCCCTCCAGTATTAAGTTGCAAAGCAACAGACAATTGCATTAAGTATGGTGTGTAATGTAATCAACAACTACATCCTTAGAAATAGCATCAATGTTTTATCCCTAGTGGCAACAGCACATCCACAACCTTAGAACTTTCTCGTCATCGTCCCGCATTCAATGGAGGCATGAACCCACTATCGAGCATAAATACTCCCTCTTGGAGTTAAGAGTAAAAACTTGGCCAGAGCCTCTACTAATAACGGAGAGCATGCAAGATCATAAACAACACATGAACAATAGATTGATAATCATCATAATCATAGTACTCTCTATCCATCGGATCCCGACAAACACAACATATAGTATTACAGATAGATGATCTTGATCATGTTAGGCAGCTCACAAGATCCAACAATGAAGCACAACAAGGAGAAGACGACCATCTAGCTACTGCTATGGACCCATGGTCCAGGGGTGAACTACTCACTCATCACTCCGGAGGCGACCATGGCGGTGTAGAGTCCTCCGGGAGATGAATCCCCTCTCCGGCAGGGTGCCGGAGGCGATCTCCGGAATCCCCCGAGATGGGATTCGCGGCGGCGGCGTCTCCGGAAGGTTTTCCGTATCGTGGCTCTCGGCATCGGGGGTTTCGCGACGGAAGCTTTAAGTAGGCGGAGGGTCAACGCGAGGGGCCACACGAGGGGCCCAGGGGATAGGTCGGCGCGGCCGGGGCTTGGGCCGCGCCGGCCACCCCCCGGCTGCCTCGTGGCCCCACTTCGTTAGGTCTTCGGTCTTCCGGAAGCTTCGTGCAAAAATAGGACCCCGGGCGAAAGTTTCGTCCAATTCCGAGAATATTTCTTTACTAGGATTTCGAAACCAAAAACAGCTAGAAAACAAAGAATCGGCTCTTCGGCATCTTGTTAATAGGTTAGTTCCAGAAAATGCATAAATATGACATATAATGTGCATAAAACATGTAGGTATCATCAATAAAGTAGCATGGAACATAAGAAATTATCGATACGTTGGAGACGTATCACACATCCACAACCTTAGAACTTTCTGTCACTGTCCCAGATTCAATGGAGGCATGAACCCACTATCGAGCATAAATACTCCCTCTTGGAGTTAAGAGTAAAAACTTGGCCAGAGCCTCTACTAATAACGGAGAGCATGCAAGATCATAAACAACACATGAACAATAGATTGATAATCACCATAATCATAGTACTCTCTATCCATCGGATCCCGACAAACACAACATATAGAATTACATATAGATGATCTTGATCATGTTAGGCAGCTCACAAGATCCAACAATGAAGCACAACAAGGAGAAGACGACCATCTAGCTACCGCTATGGACCCATGGTCCAGGGGTGGACTACTCACTCATCACTCCGGAGGCGACCATGGCGGTGTAGAGTCCTCCCGGGAGATGAATCCCCTCTCCGGCAGGGTGCCGGAGGCGATCTCCAGAATCCCCCGAGATGGGATTCGCGGCGGCGGCGTCTCCGTAAGGTTTTCCGTATCGTGGCTCTCGGTACTGGGGGTTTCGCGACGGAAGCTTTAAGTAGGCGGAGGGTCAACGCGGGGGGCCACACGAGGGGCCCAGGAGGTAGGTCGGCGCGGCCAGGGCTTGGGCCGCGCCGGCCACCCTCCTGGCTGCCTCGTGGCCCCACTTCGTTATCTCTTCGGTCTTCTGGAAGCTTCGTGCAAAAATAGGACCCTGGGCGAAAGTTTCGTCCAATTCCGAGAATATTTCTTTACTAGGATTTCTGAAACCAAAAACAGCAGAAAACAGGAACTGGCACTTCGGCATCTTGTTAATAGGTTAGTTCCAGAAAATGCATAAATATGACATATAATGTGCATAAAACATGTAGGTATCATCAATAAAGTAGCATGGAACATAAGAAATTATCGATACGTTGGAGACGTATCAGCATCCCCAAGCTTAGTTCTGCTCGTCCCGAGCAGGTAAAACGATAACAAAGATAATTTCCGAAGTGACATGCCATCATAATCTTGATCATACTATTTGTAAACATATGTAATGAATGCAGCGATCAAAACAAAGGTAATGACATGAGTAAACAAGTGAATCATATAGCAAAGACTTTTCATGAATAGTACTTCAAGACAAGCATCAATAAGTCTTGCATAAGAGTTAACTCATAAAGCAATAAATCAAAGTAAAGGTGTTGAAGCAACACATAGGAAGATTAAGTTTCAGCGGTTGCTTTCAACTTATAACATGTATATCTCATGGATATTGTCAACATAAAGTAATATAACAAGTGCAATATGCAAGTATGTAGGAATCAATGCACAGTTCACACAAGTGTTTGCTTCTTAAGGTGGAAGGAGATAGGTAAACCGACTCAACAATAAAAGTAAAAGAATGGTCCTTCAAAGAGGAAAGCATCGATTGTTGTATTTGTGCTAGAGCTTTTATTTTGAAAACATGAAACAATTTTGTCAACGGTAGTAATAAAGCATATGAGTTATGAAAATTATATCTTACAAGTTGCAAGCCTCACGCATAGTATACTAATAGTGCCCGCACCTCGTCCTACTTAACTTGGACTACCGGATCTTCGCATGCCATGTTTCAACCAAGTGTCACAAAGGGGTACCTCCATGCCGCCTGTACAAAGGTCTAAGGAGAAAGCTCGCATTTTGGATTTCTCGCTTTTGATTATTCTCAACTTAGACATCCATACCGGGACAACATGGACAACGGATAATGGACTCCTCTTAAATGCATAAGCATGTAGCAATGATTATTATTCTCATATGAGATTGAGGATATATGTCCAAAACTGAAACTTCAACCATGGTTCATGGCTTTAGTTAGCGGCCCAATGTTCTTCTCTAACAATTTTGCATGCTCCAACCACTAAAATGATAGACCTTCGAGACAAGACGGACATGCATAGAAACTCACATGATGTTCAACAATAGTTGATGGCGTTCCCCAGAAGCATGGTTATCGCACAACAAGCAACTTAATAAAATATAAAGTGCATAAGTACATATTCAATACTACGATAGTTTTTAAGGCTATTTTGTCCCATGAGCTATATATTGCATAGGTGGATGATGGAATTTTAAAGGTAGCACTCAAGCAATTTACTTTGGAATGGCGGAGAAATACCATGTAGTAGGTAGGTATGGTGGACACAAATGGCATAGTAGTTGGCTCAAGGATTTTGGATGCATGAGAAGTATTCCCTCTCGATACAAGGTTTAGGCTAGCAAGGTTATTTGAAGCAAACTCAAGGATGAACAAGTGCAGCAAAACTCACATAAAAGACACATTGTAAACATTATAAGACTCTACACCGTCTTCCTTGTTGTTCAAAACTCAATACTAGATATTATCTAGACTCTAGAGAAACCAAATATGCAAACCAAATTTTAGCAAGCTCTATGTATTTCTTCATTAATGGGTGCAAAGCATATGATGCAAGAGCTTAAACATGAGCACAACAATTGCCAAGTATCACATTATCCAAGACAGTTTAGAATTACTACATGTAGCATTTTCCAATTCCAACCATATAACAATTTAACGAAGAAGAAACTTCGCCTTGAACATTATGAGTAAAGCCTAAGGACACATGTGTCCATATGCAACAGCGGAGCGTGTCTCTCTCCCACAAAGTGAATGCTAGGATCCATCTTATTCAAACAAAAACAAAAACGAAAACAAACCGACGCTCCAAGTAAAGAACACAAGATGTGATTGAATAAAAATATAGTTTCAGGGGAGGAACCTAATGATGTTGTCGATGAAGAAGGGGATGCCTTGGGCATCCCCAAGCTTAGACGCTTGAGTCTTCTTAGAATATGCAGGGTGAACCACGGGGGCATCCCCAAGCTTAGAGCTTTCACTCCTCTTGATCATAGTATATCATACTCCTCTCTTGACCCTTGAAAACTTCCTTCACACCAAACTTCAAGCAAACTCATTAGAGGGTTAGTGCACGATTAATAATTCACACATTCAGAGGTGACACAATCATTATTTTCACTTCTGGACATTGCATAATGCTACTGGACATTAGTGGATCAAAGAAATAAATCCAACATAGCAAAAGAGGCAATGCGAAATAAAAGGCAGAATCTGTCAAAAACAGAACAGTCCGTAAAGACGAATTTAGAAATGGCACCAGACTTGCTCAAATGGAAAAACTCAAAACTAATGAAAGTTGCGTACATATCTGAGGATCACGCTCGTAAATTGGCAGATTTTTTCGAATTTTCTACAGAGAATTGTGCCCAAATTCGTGACAGACAGCAATGCTGTTTCTGCGCAGCAATCCCAAATATAACATCAACTTTGACATAGAAACTTTACTTGGCACAAAAACATGATAAGGAGAGGTTGCTACAGTAGTAAACAACTTCCAAGACTCAACAAAACAAAAAATTGCTGTAGGTAAAAACATGGGTTGTCTCCCATAAGCGCTTTTCTTTAACGCCTTTCGGCTAGGCGCGAAAGTGCAAATCAAGTATTATCGAGAGACGGTGTATCAACCTTACCTTGGGCTTCATCCTTACCTTTCTTATTGTTTTTCTTTCCTTTTGGTTTAGGAAATATATGATTTCCCCTGGTATAGAGGTGAATTTCGAGTGCCTTCTCCCACATCAATGACTTGCTCCCAATAGTTTCAGCAAGGATCTCCCGAGTATGATTTTTCCTGTTTCAATAACAAGATAATCAATGGATATTGTTCTTCCATGAATGGTTGTATGCACACCTGCAGCTATTCCCTTAGGAATTATAATAGAGTTATTAATGAGAGTTATTTCTTCTCCCCCTTCTTCGACTCCCCAAAGTTTCAAAGATTTGTAAATGTTTTCAGG
This sequence comes from Lolium rigidum, assembly GCF_022539505.1. Taxonomy (NCBI): domain Eukaryota; kingdom Viridiplantae; phylum Streptophyta; class Magnoliopsida; order Poales; family Poaceae; genus Lolium; species Lolium rigidum. The sequence continues at coordinate 50,336,362 of NC_061511.1, read as the reverse complement.
CATAAGGCAAAATTCATACATAATATCACAGTAGGCATGAAGAGTTCGATCACCAATAACAATTTTAACAGCAGGGTCCCATAATGAAGGTTTAGGATTCTCTAAGACTTGTTCAAGACGGTTACGAACACAGTGATAATTGTCATTTAAGCGAGATGTACTTATCTCGAGATTGTTCAATCTATTATAAATGCTAATAAGGGCTGAATCAAAGTTATTAGCTGAATCATGTGATGCAACCAATTTCTTTATAGCATTAAAAACTTGATCCCCATTACAATGAAGGAAATCTCCTCCTACCAAAGTGTCCAAAGCATATCTATAGCGAACCATAAGACCAAAATAAAAATTACTAAGGAGCAAACTTAGAGTCATTTGGGGTTCAGTTTTACGATAAGAAGTAAAAATTCTAGACCACGCATCCTTAAAACTCTCCTCATCCCCTTGTTTGAAAGTAAAAACTAAGTCCTCAGGTGAAGAAGTAACAGGTTCAGAGCTAGACATGGTAATAAAAGTAACAAAAATTTTTTTTTTGTATTTTAAATATAGAGTGCAGGACAATAAATAAAGCAAACTAGATAAAGTAAATGCAAGTAACTAATTTTTTTGTGTTTTCGATATAGAGAGCAAGACAGTAAATAAAGTAAAACTAGCAACTAATTTTTTTTGTGTTTTGTTTAGGTGCAGCAAACAAAGTAGTAAATAAAATAAAGCAAGACAAAAACAAAGTAAAGAGATTGAGAAGTGGAGACTCCCCTTGCAGCGTGTCTTGATCTCCCCGGCAACGGCGCCGGAAAAAGAGCTTGATGGCGTGTAACTCACACGTTCGTTGGGAACCCCAAGAGGAAGGTATGATGCGCACGGTAGCAAGTTTTCCCTCGAAAGAAACCAAGGTTTAATCGAACCAGTAGGAGCCAAGAAGCACGTTGAAGGTTGATGGTCGCGAAATGTGATGCGGCGCAACACCAGGGATTCCGGCGCCAACGCGGAACCTGCACAACACAACCCAAGTACTTTGTCCCAACGAAACGAGTGAGGTTGTCAATCTCACCGGCTTGCTCGTAACAAAGGATTAAACGTATCGAGTGGAAGATGTTTGCAAAGAAAACAGTAAAACACAATTGCGGTAGATTGTATGCTATGTAAAGAATAGGACCGGGGTCCACAGTTCACTAGAGGTGTCTCTCCCATAAGATAAAAGCATGTTGGGTGAACAAATTACAGTCGGGCAATTGACAAATAGAGAAAGGCATAATAATGCATATACATGATATGATAAATATAGTGAGATTTAATTGGGCATTACGACAAAGTACATAGACCGCCATCCAACTGCATCTATGCCTAAAAAGTCCACCTTCGAGGTTATCATCCGAACCCCTCCAAGTATTAAGTTGCAAAGCAACGGACAATTGCATTAAGTATGGTGCGTAATGTAATCAACAACTACATCCTTAGACATAGCATCAATGTTTTATCCCTAGTGGCAACAAGCACATCCACAACCTTAGAACTTTCGTCACATCGTCCCGCATTCAATGGAGGCATGAACCCACTATCGAGCATAAATACTCCCTCTTGGAGTTAAGAGTAAAAACTTGGCCGGAGCCTCTACTAATAACGGAGAGCATGCAAGATCATAAACAACACATGAACAATAGATTGATAATCACCATAATCATAGTACTCTCTATCCATCGGATCCCGACAAACACAACATATAGAATTACATATAGATGATCTTGATCATGTTAGGCAGCTCACAAGATCCAACAATGAAGCACAACAAGGAGAACACGACCATCTAGCTACTGCTATGGACCCATGGTCCAGGGGTGGACTACTCACTCATCACTCCGGAGGCGACCATGGCGGTGTAGAGTCCTCCGGGAGATGAATCCCCTCTCCGGCAGGGTGCCGGAGGCGATCTCCGAATCCCCCGAGATGGGATTCGCGGCGGCGGCGTCTCCGTAAGGTTTTCCGTATCGTGGATCTCGGTATCGGGGGTTTCGCGACGGAAGCTTTAAGTAGGCGGAGGGTCAACGCGGGGGGCCACACGAGGGGCCCAGGAGGTAGGTCGGCGCGGCCAGGGCTTGGGCCGCGCCGGCCACCCTCCTGGCTGCCTCGTGGCCCCACTTCGTTATCTCTTCGGTCTTCTGGAAGCTTCGTGCAAAAATAGGACCCTGGGCGAAAGTTTTGTCCAATTCCGAGAATATTTCTTTACTAGGATTTCTGAAACCAAAAACAGCGAAAACAAGAATCGGCTCTTCGGCATCTTGTTAATAGGTTAGTTCCGTAAAATGCATAAATATGACATATAATGTGCATAAAACATGTAGGTATCATCAATAAAGTAGCATGGAACATAAGAAATTATCGATACGTTGGAGACGTATCACAGACCAATGAGTATCCCGTGGTGAATGAAGATACTGGCAGACACGGTTAACTGCATAGGAGACATCAGGCCGAGTGATGGTGAGGTACTGTAGACCTCCAACAACACTCCGATACTCAGTAGCATCATCAGCAGATAGCAGAGTACCATCAGTAGCAGACAAAGTGTCAGTAGAAGACATAGGCGTAGTAGCAGCCTTGCACTCAAGCATGCCAGCACGCCGTAACAGATCCTGCGAGTACTTCTGCTGTGAAAGAGCAAGGCCATCACCAGGATAAGTGACCTCGAGCCCAAGAAAATAGTGTAGCTTGCCAAGATCCTTGAAAGCAAAATCAGAACCAAGAGCCACAATGAGACGATCCGTAGGCCGCAGCAGAGGAGCTAACCAGAATAATATCATCAACATAAACCAGAAGATACATGGTAACCTCTGGACGCTGAAGAAGGAACAGTGAAGTGTCAGCTGTAGAGGGCACAAAACCGTGGGAGCGCAGGGCAGTACCAAGTCGTGCATGCCATGCACGAGGAGCCTGCTTCAGGCCATAGAGTGCCTTGACCAAGCGACAGAGGTGTTGTGGGCGAGCAGAATCAACAAACCCAGGTGGCTGGCGCATGTATACCTCTTCCTCCAATACGCCATGGAGGAAAGCATTCTGAACATCCATCTGACGAAGATCCCAACCTCGAGTGACAGCGAGTGAGAGAAGCAGCCGAATAGTGGTGGGTTTGACTACATGACTGAACGTATCCTCATAGTCTAGTCCGTACCGTTGCTTGAAGCCTTTTGCAACCAGTCTAGCCTTGTATCGCTCAATAGAGCCATCAGCATGCTTCTTTACTTTAAATATCCACTTGGAGTCAATGACGTTGACACCAGGACGAGGAGGAACCAACTGCCAGGTACCATTCTGACGAAGAGCCTGAAACTCAAGATCCATGGCAGCACGCCAGTGCGGGATGCTCATCGCAGCTTGGTAGTGACGGGGCTCAGCAGTTGGATCAGATTGTGCTTGAGCCAAGCAGGCAGCAATCCATGCTACAGTGTCGTCAGTACGTGTCTTGGGCCGATGAATTCCACTGCGACTGCGAGTGTGGGGACGCAGCGCGGCAGTGACAGGAGGCGGTGGAGGAGCGTCGCTTGAGGCAGACGGCGATGACGACGCAGCTGAGGCCTGGGAACCAGCGTCAGGCGGCGGTGCAGAGCACGCGGGCGACGCCGGTGGCGGCCCAGGTGGAGAAAGCCTAGCTTGGGCGGAGGGCGTAGGCGACGCGCAAGGCGACGCATAGGGCGGCTCAGGCCTAGCTGGAGGTGGCGAGCCAGGCCGGGGCGACGCAGGTGGCGGCCCACCCGCAGGAGGCGAGGGAGGCCGCGCAGGCGATAGCGGCCTGGTCGCCAGAGGCGGCGACGGAGGCGTCTCGGGGCGGGGCGTGGGTGCATGCGCCATGCACCGATCGACGTGAACGTCGACTGGGGCATCTAGGACCTCCAAGCGAGCGCCGCGAGCAGTACCTGCACCATGGTTAGGCAATAATGCATGAGAATATGCAGCATCATCAAATTGGCCAGGACTAACAAGAGTGGAGTTTGTGGGTGGCACAAAATGAGATGATGGCATATTTGAGAAGGGAAACAAATTCTCATCGAAGACAACGTCACGAGAGATGTAAACACGATTACTAGGAACGTGTAGGCACTTGTAGCCTTTGTGAAGCGCACTGTACCCAAGAAAAACACACTTTTTGGGACGAAATTCAAGCTGATGGTTGTTGTAGGGCCTAAGATGAGGCCAACAAGCACAACCAAAGACTTTAAAGAACGTATAATCAGGGATTTCCTTAAACAATAGTTCAAGAGGTGTCTTCATGTGGAGAACTCTAGAGGGAGTTCTGTTGATCAAAAAGCAAACAGTGGAAAAAGCATCACTCCACAACCGAAAAGGTACAGATGCATGGGTAAGAAGAGTTAGACCAGTTTCAACTATGTGACGGTGCTTGCGTTCAACCGCACCGTTCTGCTGATGTGTATGAGGACAAGAAACACGATGTGAAATCCCAAGTTTGTTAAAGAAGGTGTTGAGATTGCGATATTCGCCCCCCCAATCCGAATGAACATGAATGATCTTATGCTTGAGAAGGCGTTCTACATGCAATTGAAATTGCAAGAAAACATTAAACACATCAGCTTTGCTCTTAAGTAAATACAGCCAAGTAAATCGACTGTAGGCATCAATGAAACTGACATAATATTTATGACCACTAACAGAGGTTTGGGCAGGGCCCCATACATCCGAATAAACAAGTTCAAGAGGGTACTTAACAATACGAGTAGACGAAACAAATGGTTGTTGATGACTCTTTCCCTGCTGACAAGCATCACCGACTGCTAAGTTTTTATTACTAGATGATGTAGGAATCTCATGACGACTGAGTACATGGCTGACTATGGGGGATGCTGGATGACCAAGCCGCGCATGCCAATGAGCCGGCGACACGCGCACACCACTGAAGACCTCCGGGTCGGGTGACCCAGACGCCGGCGCCTCCAGTGCATAGAGGCCCTGATGAACCCGGCCTCTAAGCAGAACCTCCCGTGTGACTCGGTCCTTAATGAGAAGATGAAAGGGATGAAACTCACAAAAAACATCATTATCATAAGTAAACTTACGAACAGATAATAAATTGCGAGTAACATCACTACAAGTAAAGTGTTGACTTGCGACCCTCCATTTTTGTCACTAAATCGTCATTATTTTTCATCTATGACGATTCTATGACGAAAAATTGATCGTCAAAAACGGAGCGTCAGGAATCAACTACCATGACCTTTTATTTTAAATCGTCATATTCATCTATGACGATATTGGATCGTCATATAGGCTATGACGATCCAATATCGTCACGGGCAATCTGGCCACGCCACATCAGATCCTACGTGGCAATCCGACGTGGCAAAATTATGACGAAATCCAATCATCGTAGATTAAAATCAGCCCGGTCCATTTAGGTGGTCTACACGGGCCAAGCCCATTCATTCTAGCCTTTGTTGCTTGGGTTTTGGCCTTTGTCAATCCATTTGTATTTTGAGAGTTAAGCCTTTTTACAAGCTTTTCTGGTCAATTTGCCTTCGGGCCTTCACTTTTTTACAGCGTACGATTCATTTCTTATTGGGCTGGTCCCACCAGTCATCTGCTCAATAATTCAGTCCGCCATTATCCATTTTCATAATGCTACCATTTTATTTTCCAATGATTTCACAGTAATTAAACAACATATAATTTAATCAAAACTGAAAAATACACAAAATTGTTTTGAAAAGAGACATAATTAACACACGGTTTAAATCACATGTACAAGCCGAATGTACAACGAAATGTAAACCCACCGCATGACCACAATCCTGCAGCAGGCAACATCCATCATCGGCAGAAGACAAAGGAGGTCCTTCCGGCCGGCTAGACTCAGCTCCAAACCTCCAGGTCCCCTTTATGCTGCTACATCATCAGGACCTCTTCCGTCCACCAGCGCCATGGCAACATGCCAGACTTCTCCCCATGTGCACCATTCCGTCCAGCATCACATCGCAACAGGTGGCTACCTACCAACACCGGTGCAAGAAAGCCTCCACCGTAGGCTATTACATCCATCCTGCAAGACAACGACCAACCAAAGGTGATGCCAACAATCAAAACCATTCAGGAAACAAACTGGCCGCAATAACAGTTTCACAGTTCACAACATTAATGCTTCCAAACAAAAAAATGCATCAGATTGCAGTACATGTCTACCTCTTTTTACTGCAAGTGAAATGAGAATATGACCGCAAGTGCAATAAAAGAGTGGCACCCATGTAGATAGTATAGCCAGATAACATCAGGCAACCAATAAATTCGAAAAAAGAGAACTGAAGTACAATATTTTCCATTTACGTAGATCATTATGACTTATCACTTACATCACAAACTCGAAAATAAAGCAGTAGGTAGAGCACAACACATACAACAGTAACCATAAAGTAACATCCTGGAGACTCGACCAGATACACCATAGCTTTCATAGCGCAAATAGGGACTTGACTCAAAATAGTGCATGGCATCATGACCCATCAACCGAGCAACAAAAGAGAATGGGATAGAACAGAGGACTTATCTAATCCGGAGAAATAGCGTTGCTTCAGTTGCAGCATGGTGCGCTAAACACTGGGAATCTGGTGACATTGCCTCAGCTGCAGCACATACTCATCAGGTCTGCAACAGTTATAATCTTGACAGCAACAAGCTATTAGGTGTTCAATTTAAAAAGCCATTATCAAGCGTTGCAGGGTTTAACAAAGTAAAAGGAAGGTGCTCTTAGATCCTGCTACTAGGATGTGTTCTCAGTTTTTGCTAAAACAGACAACATTCTAACATAGCAGCAAACTCCATTGCACCAAGTGTTTGCAACGTGCATATGCATAGTAGAGAGTACATGCTTATTATTTATGAGGACAAACATTATATGCTCTCACAAGTTACCACAGCAGTTAGTCCGATAGAGATCCAGTTTACATGACTGCCAGCAACTAGTATCAGTTCATCTCGTGAATAAAAGACAGTAGCTAGAAATGTGCAATTTACAGTGTACTGTACCTGCTAAGCCAGTCAAAGTGAAGATCTATCTAGAATCATATAGGGAAACGCCACAGATTTTTTTAGAATTAACTACAAATAGAGAGGAAGGGGAGAGACGAGGGAGCATATGATCTCATTTATGACATTGGCGAGCTCCTGTGGCTACACTCACTGCTTCGTTAACACCAGCACAGCATCTCAATGCATGATTTTAACAAACTGAGTTCACATTTCAGATTTCACATGCTACATGAGATAAACTGCAGTTCTATACTAGTACAGAAAATGCATGACTTGCACGTTACAAAATACCAGCCAAATTAGCATAAAAGGAACACAATACAACATCAAACACCTTTCATTTTAAACAGAAACAGATGGACTCACAAACAAGAGGATTCACATGATAAGACCATAGCAGTTCAAACAAAACGAACGTGTATAGAAGCAAAGGTGGAGGAAACAACGCTTACCAGCCACATTATTATGTACAGAGAATGTTCTAGACAGTAACCAAGACCACGGACATCATTGTTTAAAACAGCGACATTATTATGTACAGCACAAAGTAGATACTCTCCACATATAACCTAGTGATGGGCATTGTCTAGATATTTCATACGCTACTTGAAGGTTGCGGCAAGCACAAGAAATTAGAGCAGACCACAACTATCTTGAATAAATTTTGGCTTGGATGAAGATACAGGTAATGCCTCGCTAAAGAAAACAGACCTCATAAGACCTGTTTTCTATGTTGAGACGCATATCCCTGTGTCTATCATGAATCTCGACACCACCATAGAAAATAGACTGCTTCAAGAACAAAAGGATATGCAAACAGAGTTAGTCCTAAAAATAATAGCAAAGATAAGGCAGGAAATTCTGCACTTTTATATTCAAATACTGCTCACTCTACAAGTTGAACATTCATGTAACACGAAACAAGAGGCACTTCGGAGAACCTATTCTCTTATGATAAGATCTGCAATTTCAGAATGTGATGTGCTGACTAAAATCAAAATCAAAACTAGACTTGAGCTACTTTATGAAAATAGCAATCAAGATGGAAAGCTAACTAAGGAGTAAGTGCATGGTCCATTAGGATTAACTACTGACAATCTGGTTCAGCAAGGTTCTATAATGTTTAATAAGTAGAAAGGTGTACCAGTAAGATCATTTAGTTTCTTAGTGGTGGAGGTAATAATAACTGATAATTAAAAGAACAATTGGCAGGTCTCTGATTCTGAAGTAGTTTGTTTTAGTCTCATAAATCCAAAGAGAATGAATTGTAGAACTATAGTAACGACAAAGTAAGGAATATATATGAATTAAATGGATTATTATTTAGGATTCTGAGGTAGTTTGTATATTATCACTCAGAAAAAGTTCACTCGCAGTACAGATGGGATCTAGGCATCTGAGATCTAGGATGGTAAAACGGGAACAAGATCATGCCCATTGTTACTGAGATCTAGGTATGTGAAATGAACGCACCAGCAGGAAAGATCTAGCGAAACAAACGATACTAGAGGAAGAACAGCAGGTCATACGTGGTCACCTCGGCAGCGGAAAAGTCGTCTTCGACAGCGGAGCCGCTTGGGCCGCGGATCTCGAGCAGGCAGATGTGGCTGAAGAGGGTAGGTAGCCCGTTCGCCATTACAAGCTCTGTGTCCAGTTCTTGAGGTACTCCAGGGGCGGTGGGTGAACAGGCTGTAGGCTGATGATCTGCAAGTCGAGCTTCCGCCGTGAATGGCCCTCGATCAGGTCTTGGGCTGCCTGCAGAAAGAGAGATTGGGATATAGAAATTGATGGGAGAGAAAGAGAGGGGATAAGGGAAATAGAGAGGATAGGGGCGGCCGGATCCAGCGGCAGAGAGCTTGGGGTCGCGGGTCACGATGGCCTCTGGATCTGACGCGGCGGCGGCGGCCTTGGCGGGTTAGCTGCGGAAGGGTGGGTGGCGGCGGGGGGAGCTGTCCAGAGGGGTTAGGGTTACAGAAGAGAACGGTGTGTGGCGCGAGGGAGAGATGTGCGCGGGCACTTACGGAAAATTTTCATCTCGCCACGGCGCGCGGATAGGCGGCGGGTGGCTCTTTCGGCTTTCGATTCCGCGGGATTCCGCGGGTGTTTTCCCTCACGAATTTCACTTTGTATCTACCCAAACGAGTGTAACTGCCTCCGGGATCCAGCTCGAGGGCCCATATAGTATTTCTAATAGAATATCCGATTGACCTATATGTCCCACACGTCAGTGTTAGGTTCCAAACGGGTGATATCTAGACACATAAGTGGAAATTGACACATGGACATGACATGTAGGCGAAATTGGTGAAACGTACGTAGCCATCCTATCATCTGAACGAATCGCATATTAGCAATTACGACGATCTAAATTGGTCATGATCGTCTAAAAAGAAGGTCCTAAGTTGTGTCTTCTAGATTATGACGATTTCGCCTACTAAAACTACGACGTTTTTTAGCTAAATCGTCGTAAGTTTCTAGGGTTTTGACCCTCTCAAACGGCTTACGACCATCTGTTGAGAAATCGTCATATAATCATGACGATTTTACCCAGGGTCACTGAGAGAAGGTCACAAGTCAACACATTTCTTGTAGTGCATGTGGAACACAAAGAACATTGCGAAGATGGAGTCTACGGGAGGTGCTAGAAAGGAGAGATGCCTGGCCAACATGAGTGATGGGCATACCTGAACCATCGGCGGTGCGAACCTTGTCATGTCCACGGTAGGGCTCCTGCGAGTTGAGCTTGGCCATCTCACTAGTCATGTGATCCGTCGCACCGGTGTCGAAGTACCAGGTGGGATCAACTGAGTAAGATGGCGTATAGCCCGAGTAGTTGCCCGAATAGCTGTCGGCGATGGCGGCCTACTTCTCGTTACCACGGCCGTCGTTGCCGATGCCGAGGAAGTCACGTTTGAACCGGCGGTGGCACTTGGACGCCATATGTCCCTGAATGCCGCACAGCTGACAGGTGGGGCGAGGGCGACCGCCGTTATTCGGCTGAGCAGGGGCACGCGGTTGCCACTGGCCGCCACCTCCAGCGGGCGGACCAGATGGCGGGCGAGGCGCAGGCGCAGGTGCAGGCGCACGGCTGCCACTGGGGGCGCCACGGTACGCCGCGTGGGCAGCAGCATGGTCCGTGATAGGAGTGGTGCAGCGCTCCTCGATGCGACGCTCGGTGTAGATCAGGCGGGAGTAGAGGTCCCGCTGCTGTATCGGTGTTTCCCGGCCGTTGACGTGCTCGACGAGGTTGTCGTAGTTGCTGTCGAGGCCGTGGAGAACGTACTCCGTGAACTCCTCATCGCGGAGCGGCTGCCCAATGGACGTCAGTGTGTCCGCGAGCGTCTTCACCTTGTTGAAGTAGTCATGCGCAGAGGAGTCGAGCTTCTTGCAATCACCGAGTTGACGCCGAAGGGCCGTGCCACGAGCAGTGGACTGCTGCGAGAACGTGTGCTCGAGTGTACTCCATATGTCGAAGGAGGACGAGGCGAAGAGAACCAGGCCGGCAACACTCTTCGTCAATGACGACTGCAACGCGGAGACGATGGCCTGGTCCTGAGCAACCCAGGTACGGTGGAGGGGGTTCGGTGCAGCCACCCTTGTTCCATCCGCGAGGAACGCCGCGACGGTGCGCGGCGGGCAGGTGAAGCTCCCATCGACGTAGCCGTCAAGGTAGCGGCTGCGGAGTAGCGGCAGGATCTGAGCACGCCAGTACAGGTAGTTGTCCTGTGTGAGGCATACGGTGATGAGGTTCGCCAGTTGTTGAGCTGTCGGTGCAGCAGCACCATCGGCATGGGTCGGGGCATCAGGCACCACTGTGACGTGGGGCAGAACCGGAGTCTCCTGAGGCGCGGCGGCAAACCCCGGTAATTGCGGGATCGGCGGGCCGGAGAGGTTGGTCGGAAGCGCCGTGTAGGGCACCATGGGCGCCGAAGGCGCAAACGACGATGGCGGAGGCGGGAAGGATGGCGACGTCACCGGTGGAGGCGGCGGCGGGAAGAACCCACCAGAGAACGCCGCAGTACCGAGGTGCAGAGGGCGCGACGAGATCGCCGGGGCCATCTGGTTGGTGGCGGTGTTGGCGAGCAGTGCCGCCAGCGACGGCGGGATGAGCGGGGCCGTCGAGGCAGGGACAGTAGCAGGGAGCGCAGGCGAGGAGGAGGCCGATGCACCCGCCTCAGTCATGGCTGCGGCCGGAGGCGGCGGCAGATGAGAGGGGGCGGCGGCTAGGGTAGGATTCGTTGACCTAGTCTGATACCATGTTAAACGTAGAGACACAGGATGTTTGGGGTGGGATTGGCTCAACGCTCTGGGGCGTGGCCTACCTCAATATATATATGGGTACCAAGAGGTACGTACAGGTTACAGATTACATATACAGAATATACAGTCTAACAGGTAGCATGGCCATGGCTGATCGGAGGTGGGGGTGGTGGAGGTGGAGTTGCCATGACGGCGGCGCAGAGCTTGGCAGCGGAAGATTCAGAGACGCAGGAGATGGGCTCTGATACCATGTGAGAGGGAAAGAGAGGATTGCAATGCACCGTGGTGCTCTCGATTGTATTGCTCATCTTATATAGACAGGTTATAGGCCGTCGTGCAGATCGTGCACGTAGTGGTGATCGTGTGCATCGTGTGCACTTACAGGTACATGACCGAGTCAGAGAGGGCCTAGTCAGCTAGGTAAGTCAGGTGCACGCTTACACCCCCAGGCACCACCCTCAAGTACTGGGCATCCTGTTCAAAAAAGAAAAGTACTGGGCATGGGCTGAAGCTTTGCCAGGTCTACGGTGAGGTGAACACTCGTGAGTCTAGGGGATGCGGTGTGTGTGGAACAATTGCGGAGTTTGCTATCGCGATATGCAGGGAGGCTTCTAGCAGATCACTGCCAGGCGGCGAGATCCACCTGATGACACAATACGTCTTGAACTATGAACAACTGCCTACAGATTGCAGCTGCTCTCTGATTCATCTTGTTGGCTGCGAAACTGAGACCGAAGATGTATAGATGACTCTTTTGGGACACCGTGCTGAGTGCTGACATAGGTCACACATCTATTGGACAAGATTGAGGATAAATTGAGCTATATGATGATGAGAACATAACATTTTCTGATGAACAATCTGTGGTACATTGTGCAGAAGGTGAAGGATTCAGAACTAAAGACTCCACTCGGGGATAGCTGGATCCATATGCGCCTTGGTCAGGTAAGGACGTACGGCAGAGGGTACATGGTTATTTCTCGTAGGTTTGTCTACACACGTTTTGAGTTTAGGGTATAGAGCTACACGTGACGAATCTAGATAAATCTGTGACTTGCCTATCAAATAAAATCATGGTGCAGAAAAGTTGGAGTGTGCCAAAGGGTAATAGCCTGTCTGACGGATGATGTGTTGCCACAGACCATGGGTTGGTCGAGTTCACTCAAGGTGAACTGAAGGAACGGTTCAAGAATTTCATCTTGGCCTACGAGAAGTTATTATACCTAACAAATACAACATGGAAGGTTGTGGATCCTCAATTAAGGGAAAATATGAAGATTTCCGTCTTACATGATGTCCTGCCAGCATACCGTTCATTTGTTGGACGGTACCGAGCACAGCTAGAGAGGATAAAGAATTTCACGGACTATGTAAAGTACAACTGTGAGGATTTGGAGAACCAGATCTTAGATTTCTTTGAAGGGTAAAGCTCGAGCAATTAATCAATCTGTATACGCTCCAAGAGATGTTCATATCGATGCTAGTGGTTGCTTACAACGTATGAAGTCAGTGCCGAAATTCATTCACCATTTCTGCTTGAGGTAGTGGTACCCTCAAATGAATAGCAGCCATCAATTTTGGTGAATCCAAATGACCAAAACAATTCATACCGGTGCTAGAAACGTTACAGGTATGATTCACACCACTCGTGTAAATCGGCACCGAAAGAAAAAAATCTCGTAGACAGGCTGTAGCGGGCCTTGACGCAAAAGGCCTCCCTGGTCCATGACAGTCTGACTAATGGCTAATGCCCACCTGCTAGCTGATAGCGATAGACGGCCGGAGCCTCCGGCGACTAGAGAAGAGCTGCCTGGGTACCGTGTCCTGCGCCGACATGCTCGCCTTGCGGCCTTGGCCGCACGTGACAGCATAAACCTCACCGGCAACAATGTCGTCTACTAGGTCACGGCCGACCGCCATGACGAGCGTCTGTAATGGGACCCACGTGCTTACGCCGCCAGACACGAACCTGGCGGCGAACGGCCTCATCAAGGAGTTCGCAGACGGCGGACAGGAACCTGAACGCTGAGGAGATGGTGGTCGTATCCGACACCCCTTTCGGAACCGGGAGACGCTAGCGAGCGACATCATCAGCCCGGCGTACTAGACGCTGCTGGAGGCATTGTGCCCGGCCAACACACGCCATCTCAGATCGACCTCACCACGCCCATGGTGCTCGACAACAACTACAAGCTACTGTCGTTCAACCTGGGCCTGCACTTCTTCGACGACCAGCTCGTCCGCAACCTCGTGTTCACCAGATCGGCCAATGGGACCATCAAGGTGCGGTGGCGGCAGATATCCGCGAAGGGCGGCGCGACCAAGCACATCTAGACGGTGCTCAAGGAGGGCAAGAGCGCGGTGACCGCGATCGCCATGTCATCGGAAGGCCTCGTCGTGTACGTCGGCTCGTCAGACGGGATGGTCACCTACTGGCACTAGATACGTATAGCGGTGTCCTCAAGGGCCAAAAAATGACGGTGATGTGTGTTGGGTCTAATCTTGATATGTGTATCTGCATATTTGTTTCAGTACTGCATGTAGCTAGTTAAGAGTGTTTAGTTGTGCAGTAGTACATGTGATATGTACAAGTCGCCGAAGGATGGACCAGGTAGCGTGGACGGTGAGACGCCGAAGAGCTGCTTGAAGTTAGCATTGCCGTGAGAAGCGGTCTGCACGCAAGTCTTGGAGCCAACGGGCTGCACAAGTTATCAAGTGGAGTTGAGTAGTGCGTGCATATCTTAGTGGCATGAGAATAGGTCATTTAGTTTGTTAGTGGAGCAGGTCGTGTGCTGAGGAGCCGGGCAGGTTGTTGCCCTGGCAGCATGTGAGCTAGCTACTTAAGGCATTGTAATCCAGTTTGTTTCGTTAAGGAGAATAGAAAGGAGAAAAGCCGTGAGGGCACCAAACAACTGCGTGTATTTCTTCTAGCTGTGCGACGCAGCCAGAGATCAGAGAGCTAGCTACCTCCTGAGTTGAGAGATTCAACTCTTACATTTGGTATCAGAGCCTGAAGATCCGATTCGAGGCGGTGGCAGCGGCTCGGTGGGCTTCATGCGAGGTGGAGGCCGAGGGCGCAAGAAGGAGGTTGTTGGCGGTGCGATGCCGCTAGCAGCTGGCCGCGGCGCGATGCCGCTAGGAGGAGATGGCGGTGTGATACTGCCACGGCAAGGCGACGGTGCGATGTCGTCACAAGGCAGCAGCCGTGTGATGTCGCTGGGTGCCACCGGCGGCGGTGTGATGACGGCGGTGCGATGCTGCCACGAGGAGATGACGGTGCGATGCCGTCACGAGGCGGCGACGGTGCGATGTTGTTGCATGACGATGGCGGTGTGATGCTGTCATCTCGAGGAGAGTCGGCGTGATGCCGGCGGCGGTGGCGTGATTCTATCGTCATCATGAAGAGTTGGTGAGAAGCCAATAAATTGATGCAGTGTGAAGCTGTAAGAAGACGGCGTGGTGATGGGCGCCACAGAGGCGTCATCCATGTCAAGAGGTGGCCGTTGCGTGCGGCAAGACGGCGTGGTGAGTCTGGTGACCAGCGTTGTGAGGGCATCATCCACGGCAGGATGCTGATAGGCGCTGCGAGGGCGTCGTCCACGGCAAGATGGTGGTGACCGCCGTTGACAAGGCGACGTTTATTATTAGGTGAAGATTTTGTCATCAAGATGTTGCGGGTGATCCGCACCAAAGATTCGCGAGTCTCTATGTCAAGATTAGGAGGGAAAATGTTAGGATTAATCTTGACATGTCTAGTTGGTCTGTATGTGTGCATGGTCGAGTAGGATTAGTGCATGCATTGGATGCATGTAGTCTATTTTTTTTTGGAGCAACCGGCAGGAGCTCTGCCTTTTCATTAAGAAGAGGGAAATGACCAGTTAATAAGGGAAACTGGCCGAAAACCGAACAACACAACGCAACACGCCGGTCCCGAGACCGCGCACCACACGAGCCGACGACTCTTCTGCCCAAGCAGGAAAGGCGACACCCTAGAGATACAGCTGCAACCCACACACACCGGTCCCAAGACCGCGCCCCAGCAAGGCCGACGGCACTGCCACCCAAGCGGCCAGAGCCAACGCCTAGAAGCACGGCGACGAAAGCCACACAAGCAGCACAACGCCGAAAGTCCAGAGCCGCCACTCCGGCGTCCACACCGATCCCGAGATCGCGCACCAACCGTGTCGACGCCTCCGCCACCCAAGCGACCAGAGGCAACCACACAAACGCAGACGAAATCCGGAGCCGCCGCTCCAGCTTCCACGCTGGCCCCAGGGCCACGCACCAGCCGAGTCGACGCCTCTGCCACCCAAGCGACCAGAGGCATCACCATGAATGTCGACGAATTCCCGAAGCCGCCGCTCCGGCTTCCACACCGGTCCCGAGACCGCGCACACACCTAGCCGACAGAGAACCAGCCAAGCAAGCAAGCCAACGTAGACTGATGGAGTACCGGCCTCCAAGGCGACGCCCCCAAGGGGGAAGCGACGATGACGCCGCCGACGCCCACTCCGACCAAAGCCGGAGTTTAGGTTTTCACCCGGAGAGTCCGAGACTCGAAGCGACGAGGGAGGTGAAGGAGCTCCTCGACAATGCCTCCAACGAGGGGAGCGACGTCCGAAGACGCCGACATCGCCGGCATCGGCCGAGGTCGATGCAGTGCTTTCGCGCGGAGTTCACCAAGCCCAAGTCGTTGAAGTCTGTCCAACAAACGCAGATGACATGCCCGCCGTGCAGCTAGCCGTCGCCACATTGCAGCTCCCAGACCACCAGGGCACCTCCTGCCATGGTGAGCCTCGCCACGCCCTCCGACTCGGGGCCGCCGCCCCGACGTCCTCACAGCAGCACCCACGTCCGCCTCTTACCCGGAGCCACCGCTCCGGCGTTGCCACGCTTCTCACCACAGCACCTCACGCTGTGGTGCACCGCGCAAAGCCCACCGTCCCGGGACCGCCGTCCCGACCTCCTCTCCTCCGGCTGCACACAACCACACAACCGGAGTTGTGGCACAGCCACCACACGCAGGCCACGCACAGCCACGATGCAGCAGCATCGTTCCAGGGCCGCCGCCCTGACCTCCTCGCTCGCACGAGCACCACACCTCGCCGGCACCAAACCCCCACCTGACCATGACGAAACCGCGCCCGAGAAGACGAGGCGACCAAATCCGTAGGGGAGGCATCCTCCCCAGCCACGGGCCGCGAGCCGCCGCCCGTCCATGCCGTCGGCCGCCAGGCCAGATCTGGGCGGGAAGCCCGCGATCCGCCGCCGCGAGCAGCCCACGCCCGCCAGACCACCCCCGTCGCAGCAGCAGGGGCAGGGGCCTCCACCGCCATCCGGGGCCGCCGCCCCGGCGTCCCTGCGCCGACGAGCCGGCCGACGACGCCCCAGCCGCCTCGACCTTCCGCCAGCGCCATCAGAGAAAAGGGAGGACCCCTACTACCTTCGGCAGCAGGGCCCGCCGCCGCGGCAAGGGCCGGCGGCAGCGGCGGCGATGGGGGCGAGGCGTGGGGGAGGGTGGCGGCGGCGGCGCTCAGGTCGCCCCCGGTGTCGCCTGGGTGCGACACGGGGGGAGCGGGTTAAACCAAGACATGTTAATATCGGATGCATGTAGTCTAGAGTTTGTCCGTGTCTCGTTTGATGTAGTTACCGATCAGGATAAGAAGTCAAGTTAGTTAGCTGCATGCCTAGACCGTGTGAAGTGGTCATATCTAGTTAGTGCATGCGTTAGTGGAGTCATGCTGGTAGGAGGCGTGGGTTCAGTTAAAACAACAGCCTTTGTAATCTGTACTGCTATATAAGAGAAATAGATAGAAGAGAAAAGGGAGCCGTGAGGCACCAGCAAACACAATGTAGCCATTCTGATCACCAAGGAAGTTTCTATGTTTCTGAAACAATGTGCCTCGCGGTAGCCGGGAACTTAGTGGCGGCGTTCTTGACAGGCACACCGGACCGGTGAAGTGCGCCGCCAGGGACGAGGAGGAGCCGGCCAGTTCAAGCGACGATTCACATTTCGTGGTATACAACGGAAGCCTCGAGTCCTCGACGGGTCGGTCAAGGTGTGGCGCATGTCAGACGTGGACATGCACGAGCCAACAGCAGCGCTGGTGCCAGAGCAAGCCCCAGCAGCACCGCCACAGCCATCGGACATGTGGGGAACCCGGCCGGCTCCGGCACCGTACGCGGAAGTTGGCAGCGCGACGTGCTCGAGCGAGGTGGAGGCGGCGGTGATGCTCTCCTAGGCGTTAGGAATTGCTAGTTCGTGGCCGTGTGACAGTTTTTTCCCAGTTGATTAGGGTCCTGGGCCTTTTGGGCCTAACCTCCGCCACTTAATCTAATTCGTTGGTTGATTTCATACCTCTCCCTCTCCTATCTGTGGTAAAAGGTACGAAATCGTTAAAAAATGTCGACCTTCGCGAAGGGAAGGCAACTCGCTCCGCACGCGACAAGTGGCGCGCTGTGGTGTCAGAAAATCCCTGGGAAGTGGTCCCCCTGCTCGCCACGTGTCGCAAGGGGAAGCAAGGTAGGGATGGGGGAGGAGAGAGAAGAGTGGGTTGTGTCAGTTTTTCCCTTTTTCTTCTAGATTCGTTTTTTTAAAATAAAATATCTTGAGAACCGTAAGTCCAAATTGCGAACCGTTTTCACTTTTGAGATCCTCACGTCGAGATCTTCAAAACTAGATCCCATGTTGATAGGTTTGGAGATACTTTTTTTTCGTACTTCGAATAATATTATGATTGTACCTGTGGTGTGTACCTAACTGTACTCGTGTTTCAACTGGTAAGTACTTCTGTTTTTAGTGTATTTCGTGCAATTTTTCCCTTTACTCGCTAACTGCACTCGCCCGTGTGCGGGACTGTACCTGTACTTACACGCGACTGTACCTACTCATGTGCGCCAGTGTACTTCTGTACATGTGCTTGCTCATGTTCACAACTGTACCTGCTTGTATACGCGTTTGTACCTGCTCGTCTGCATGACTGTACTTGTACTCGCTCGTGCGTTCAACTGTACTCGTGTGTTGTGCGTGACTATATCTGCTCGTGTGCACGACTGTACCTGCTCGTGTGTGTGACTGTACTTGTACTCGCCTGTGTGTTCAACTGTACTCGTGTGTTGTGCGTGACTGTACCTGCTCGTGTATGTAACTGTACCTGTACTCGCATGTGTGTTCAATTATACTCGTGTGTTGTATGCAACTGTAATCGTGTGTTATATACAACTGTACGCGTGCATTGTACGTAAGTGTATTCGTAAGTTTAATCGGTAGGATTGATTTCGCATATCCCTACTCGCGCGGAAGTGCTGTACGCGCGGCCGTACTCGAGCGGAAGGAAGTGGCGTACGCGCGGCTGTACTCGCGCGGAGACGCGCGGCTGTACTCGCGAAGGAGATGGCATACGCGCGGAGGCGCGGCCGTACTCGTGCGCCACGCGTCGTACACGGAGTGCTACGGGCCGACCTTCCCAAAGGTTTCCCTTTTTATAGTCCTACCCTAAAAGGGGCGTGCTGAGCGTCCCCCGGGGGATTAGAAGCCCCGATCCCCCGCCTGCAGCTGTCGACACGTGTCCCATGGGACCACTCTCTCGTCCCCGCGTTTCTGAAAAATAACTCCCGTCTCCCGCATCCTCGCTCGAGGCGCACAGGTTGTCCCCAACCCCTTCGACATCCGGCCATAGCTTGGCCCTTGACCGGCATCCAGCTCCGGTGAAAGCGCCGTCCAGCTCCGGGAGATCGACCTCCATACCCCATAGCAGCAGACGACTCACGTGGGCGCAGCAGTTTTTGTCCACCATGGTAGCAACCGCCGCGCATCAAGGTAGCAATCGCCGCCCACAATGGTAGCATCGCCTCACCGTCGACCTGAGAAGATCGCCGGAATCCTTGCGGCATCCCGGTCTCCCGCTGGTAGCATGGAGATACGCCGGCAGTAGCATTGCCGACAACCGCTCAGCATCCTGCCAATTCGCCGGCAGTACCGCCGGTGATGGATGGTAGGATTGGTAGCACAGCCGCCAGTCCTTTGTAGCAACTCCCGGCGCCGCTCGCAGCAACGACGGCCGCCGCTCGCAGCAACCCATAGCTGGTTTCGCCGCACCACCGGACGTACGAACGCCGGGCGCCGCTCGCAGCGACGACGGCCGCCGCTCGCAGCACTCCGTAGCTGGTTTTGCCGCACCACCGGACGCAGGAACGCCGGGCGCCGCTCGCAGCAAGAACGGGCGCCGCTCGCAGCAACACCTGTCGCCGCTCGTAGCAGACCGTGGCTGGCTTGGCCGCACCGTCGTGCCACCGCCTCCCCTTGACGTTGCAGCGACAAGAAGGTTGTGCCGAGCACCTCCGCAGGTCCTGACAGATTGGGGAGATGCGATTAGTAGCAGAGATGGCGGCGAGACAGCGACGCATCAGGCTAGAGAGTAGGCTCGGACCATGGGTGCCGGAGGGATCGCGACGGAGGTGGGAGGTGAGAGATATGCGCTCTCTCTCTCTCTCTCTCTGCGAGGAAGAAGGGGGGAAAACGAAGAGAATAAGCGTTGGAGATGAAACGTGGTGAGGAGATAAGATTGGGGTTTTTTTTTCGTCGCCACGTTAGGGGACACGCGTCGCTCCCGGAAGCCGGAGGAACGGAGCTGTGAAATCGTCCGGGGGATCGATAGCGTTTTCCACCCTAAAAGGTACCGTAAAAGTTGCCTTAAGCTGACGATCTGAGTTGAACACCCTCTCACACTGACGGACGATTTGGACAATTTTCATTTGGCAGTTCATCTTTGGTGGCAATACTACAGTCGTGGTGGTGGCAGTGGGGTCGTGGGTGACCATGGGCAAAGGTAACCGACCGTGTGCGCATCTTCCTCCAAGCCGGCACCGTTGCCCAGGTCCCAAAGGTCGGGTAGCAAGATTGCAAGCTCGCCGGCCGGCGTATATATATGCAGCTTGCTCTCTTAGCTTTACCAAGGTTGAGATAGCTTAGATTAATAAGAAGCTGTAGTATGCTAATTGCATGAGCAACACACAATGCAAATAAAGGTACACACTGACGTATGGCCAGCTATAACTAGTGCTCGCTTACATCCATTGTAGATCGTGAATAGTACTGATGTAGGATTGTCATGACATGATCGATGTTAGTTATAATAACAAATGGCAAAATTAATAATAAATATATAGTTGATCTTATTCTTATTCCGGCATATTAAAACCATCAACCACAGACTCACCATGAAAAAAATATGTTTATATCCTTACAAAAATAAAACTCTTTCTACCAAGTGGCCGGTAACAATTGCACGGTCAAACTAATACACATCACAGAATTAAACAAGACAGGGAAGAAGCTTCCACAGCAAATCGTCGTTGGACGAGACTACACCGCCTCACAATTTTGGAAAAGGTAGGGGATGGGGTTTTTATAAGGCCAATATGTGCTCCATCCGTTCCAAAAAAAAGTTGGTTGTCTAGATCCACACATATCTATACACATTTATCTATACGCATTTTAGTATATAGATACATGGGAATCTAGATAAATTTGTGAAACTTATTTTGGAACGAAGGAAATACCATTGTAGTAGGAATGCTAGCTTTACTTAGTAGAAGATTGTTACATCCTCCGATCTAAGTGGCATCGGTGTGCTTCATTAGTTCGGAAATGAGTAAAGAAAGAAGAAGAGTAACTATATAATATTAATCTCACACTGACGCTTGGATGCTTGCCATCGCGGACCCACCACGCTTAGGGGCTAACCCATCGCGGATCCACCGCGTCGACTACTTCCGGCTAAATGCCACAAGACTTCGCTGTTTCGATCCACTCTGCCGTATCGACTCCGTCCAGTGCACAACATGTTTGCGTGTCGACTCCGTCGCATCCAATAAGCTAAGTGTTCCTCTACTAAGAGTTAGTTATTTACTTTCATCGCACCCGGCACTTAGGGATTCGCCATGTAAACTCACCTTACATACCATTGATTCCGAGCGTCTGACGCCTCATATGCGAAAGCTCGAGTAGCCGACGACCCCTACCGAATCTTGGAAAACTCAGACCCAGTTGCAGCCCAATTGGTAGGATGGCAAGGCACATAGACCTCGGATGTCAAGCTAACGAAAAAGCTTAGCATACGGTGGCCACGCGATGGGTCCTATCACTGCCAACAGCATTATAAGTTGCAAAGAGAATATTTCTTAAGTAACACACACTTCACATCTTCTCACATTGTTTGCAGTTTACAAGACAAGTCGAGTATTCCCTCGAGTGCTTCACCAAGCCCGAGTCGAGTACTGTAAGAAATATTTTCACAATGTAGTACTCGGTACTTATTTAGTACCATTGTAGTTGATAATTTTTATGTGGCTATCTTCATTAAGATATTTTGATTGTGGTCTATTGGTGTTCCAAGTCAATGACCACGTGTTCTTGATTTTCTTTGGGATTTTCTTGCACGGTCTATCTTTCCTTTTTTTTTTGCGAAAGAAGACAGTGATATTAATACTCCGTTCTTACAGAAAGATCCAGAAACCAAAGCAAAATTACAAAGAAGTCCTCCTGGATCCCGTCAGCGCCGACGCCCAGGAGCTGTCGGTGGCGGGCCGCTGCCGCTGCTCCATCTTCGCCTTGGATCGGAGCCAGCCCCATGGCAACGGTCTATCTTTCCTGGTTAATCCATTGTGTATTTGCCTCGTGTTGGTTTTGAAACAACGTTCTGTCATATAGTCACGACCCTACATATGCACGCTACAACAAGAAGCAAAAAAACACGCATGTACGCAATTAAAGAAATTCAAAACATGCATGCTGAAGCTTAATCAGTGTTTTGCATAGATTAAAGCTGCCGACGTAAAATGTTGGTGTTGTTTTTCATAAAGGACACTTTATTACTTAAAAAAAGTATATCATGATCATACCTTAGACCATGCACTATGTTGTAGCAAAGCGAATCAAAATGGTCTTTGAATCGGTTCTAGACATAGCAGGGCATCGCATTGTGGCTTCTGACAGAAAAAGCGAATCAAGAAGTTGGTTCGATTCATTCTACTAAACAATGCATTCTTTACTGATTCGTGACTGTGAAGAGCAAAGTCCATGCATGGAGGAAGTAGGAAAGGGTGTTAAATAATCTTTTATTCAAACTGGACCCCATTGCTGCAGTATTGATGCGGTTCACACACAACAGCCAAATGTGGCTCGACTCAACTCTGACAGCTTTTTGGTTTGAACCGGCACTACATAGTATATGGCCTTACAGATCAGCTTACACCCGACCTCACTTTGAGCTGGGTTTCTTGTATATATACATCGATCCATCACACTCGATCAATCGATAGCACCAATGCATATTCATCAAAGTAGCATTTTTTAATACATAGAGATAAACTACCGAAAATACCAAGTTGAACCTGGGTGTGCGTGCACCCATTTTCTCCAATATTGAAAAACATACTATTTAAAAGTTTGAAAAAGCAACTGGAATAATTTTTTGCATATACATATTATATTGATACTTACTTGTATAAGTTTTCACGGAAAAATACGACTATACGTGACCTACATGAAAACGAAAAAATGTCCAAATAACACTATAATGATTGGTTTTTTACTATTCAAAGAAATAGGATTTTCCATTTTCGCATTTATTTGAAGGTCACACATGGTCATTTTCAATTCCAAAATCTGCACAAGTAAATATCAACATAATATATTTTTTCGATAAAAGGAATATATTAATATCAGAAGATACCAATTACAACTAGCCTCTGCAACAACGCAACACCCTAATGACAGTACGGATGCACACAGCCAAAAAAGGAAAAAGAAAACTAAGAAACAAAAGTCCCGCTACAGCATTCTAGGCCTAGCAACAGCAATACATCCACCACCAAAACAACACCTGAAATACAGACTCTCCAAAAGCGAAGCCTCCAAGAAGGAAACAGTGCACCAGCGCCGTCGTCGCCCGATCAATGATCTTAGGTTTTCACCCTGAAGATAGTCCCCACTCTCAAAACAATGCCTCCAACAAGGTCATTGCCAGGCACAACCAGTTAAGGTCAGACCTTGGATTTTCACCCTGAAAGGTAGGACTCTGAACTTCACAGGTGTTGCCCCCCGCCTCCCCCCTGATGACCCACAAGTATATGGGGTGTATCGTAGTACTTTCGATAAATAAGAGTGTCGAACCCAACGAGGAGCAGAAGGTGTTGACAAGCAGTTTCGATGAAGGATTCACTGTAAATGCTCACAGACAAGTATTCAGGGGGTTTTGATATAGCGAGATAAATAAAGTACAAGTAAATAAAATGCGAGAGAAATAATTGCAGCGAGTGGCCCAATTCTTTTTAGCACAAAGGACAAGCCGGTTTGTTTACTTATAATGACCAAACGTTCATGAGGACACACGGGGATTTTAGTCTAGTGCTTTCGCTTCATACGGCTGATTAATTTTCATTGTTTTGATAAGTGTTGTGTGGGTGAACCTATGCTAATGCACCGCCCTTGCTAGGACTAATACATACTTGTGATTATACCCCTTGCAAGCATCCGCAAATACAAGAAAGTAATTAAGATAAATCTAACCACAGCCTTAAACTCTGAGACCCTGCTATCCCTCCTGCACCGATATACTAACGGGGTTTAGGTTGCTTGTCACTCCGGCAACACCACAATTAGCAAACGAATACAAGATGTACTCCCCTAGGCCCATAAAGGTGAAGTATCATGTAGTCGACGTTCACATGACACCACTAGAAGAGTAACACCACAACTTAAATATCATAACATTGAATACTACTCAACAATAATTCACTACTAACATTTAGACTTCACCCATGTCCTCAAGAACTAAACGAACTACTCACGAGACATCATATGGAACATGATCAGAGGTGATATGATGATGAATAACAATCTGAACATAAACCTTGGTTCAATGGTTTCACTCAATAGCATCAATAACAAGTAGTAATCAACAGCGGGAGAGTTTCCCCTATCAAACAATCAAGATCCAACCCAAATTGTTACAGCGGTGACGAGATGCAGCGGTGGAGATGGCGGTGTAGATGATGGAGATGATGGTGATGATGATGGAGATGATGTCCAGGTCGATGATGATGGCGATGGCGTCGATTTCCCCCTCCGGGAGGGAATTTCCCCGGCGGATTCCTGCCCGCCGGAGAGCTCTTTTCTCTCTGGTGTTTATCCGCCCCGCAGAGGCGGCTCTGTCAATTCTCCGTAACTCCCCGGGGCTTAGGTTTTCGGGACAAAGAAGTACGCGAAGGAGAGGCGGCCAGAGGGGGCTGTGGGCCCCCTCCCCTCATGGCGGCGCGGCCAGGCCTGAGCCCGCGCCGGCCTATGGGGGGCCCATGGTGGCCCCTCTCGGCCTCTCATTTTGGCTCCCTTCGCCTTCTGGAAAAATAGGATTTTTCGTATAACTTCCGTCAATTGTTGATCTTCAGAAATATGGTGTCCTGACGGTGCTTTTTCCAGCAGAATCCTGACTCCGGTGAATAATTCTCCAATGATCATGAAACATGCAAAATAGGTGAAATAACATAAGTATCATATCTAAATATGAAATATATCAATGAATAACAGCAAGTTATGATATAAAATAGTGATGCAAAATGGACGTATCAACTCCCTCCAAGCTTAGACCTCGCTTGTCCCCAAGCGAAACTGAGCTCAATAAAGAAGACCACGTGTTTATGGAGTGAAGAGTCGATAAATAAAATACGGACACGAAGCATCATATTGATTCACATAAGATATTCTAGTAAACATTCTCTTCATATAACTCAACTCGAAATAAGTAAAGAGAAATCACAAATAGAGGTGCATAGGAAATCATGATTGGTTATGGCAAACTTTGTTCTTGGTCAGAGAACTACTAACGGATTGCACTTATCTTCTAAGCAAAGCTTTCATATTAGAATTTATATAGCCGGACTTTCATCCTCAATCATAACAATCTCCTCATAATCATTGATAACCTTCAAAGTCATATTCAATAAGATAAAATTTGTACTAAACAAGAAAGCATAAAATACATGATTAACTAAATCATAGTATAAGTGGTTGGTTCACAACAACCCAAATGCTTGCTTAAGATAGAGGGAAATAGGCTTACTGACTCAACATAAAAGTAAAAGATAGGCCCTTCGTAGAGGGAAGCAGGGATTAAATCATGTGCTAGAGCTTTTCAAGTTTTGAAATCATATAAAGAGCATAAAAGTTAGATTTTGAGCGGTGTTTGTTGTTGTCAACGAATGGTAGTGGGTACTCTAACCCCCTTGCCAAACAGACCTTCCAAGAGCGGCTTACAGGGAGGACGTTATCTCTACCAGCAAGGTAGATCATCCCCCTTCTCTTTTGTTTACACATGTATTTTAGTTTTATTATGGATGACACTCCCCCCAACCTTTGCTTTCAGAAGCCATGGCTAACCGAATCCTCGGGTGCCTTCCAACATTCACATACCATGGAGGAGTGTCTATTGCAAAATTAAGTTGCTTACTGATAAATCAGGACAAAACATGTGAAGAGAATTATTAATGAAAGTTATTAACTGGGGCTGGAAACCCCGTTGCCAGCTCTTATTGCAAAATTATTGGATAAGCGGATGTGCCACTAGTCCATTGGTGAAAGTCCGCCCAACAAGATTGAAAGATAAAACACCACATACTTCCTCATGAGCTATAAAACATTGACACAAATAAGGAGTAATATAGTTTGAATTATTTAAAGGTAGCACATGAAGTATTTACTTGGAGTGGCGCAAAATACCACATAGTAGGTAGTTATGGTGGACACAAATGGCATGGGTTTGGTCTAAGGTTATGGATGCATGAGAAGTATTCCCTCTTAATACAGGTCTTTGGCTAGAAAGGTTTGATAGCAAGCATAAAGGTTGAGGGAAACAAACAAATATACATGTGATAGAAACAATCATGCATCTTTCTCATAAGCACAAGCAATTTTAACTTCAGAATACTAACTCATTAGCATAAAAATAATAGAGTAATATATCTACATGTATTTCCCTTTTCTATTCAAACATCAAGGTGTTGTTGCTATTGACCAATGCTAAGTTTGCCAAAACCAAATAGATTTACTTGATGCTCCCAAAGTGATATCAATACTAATGTCAAGAGTAATCATATAATAGAAATTGCAAACTAAAATAAGGTGTGCAAAAAGTAAATGATAAGACTTCTCATTAATATTCCATAACGATAACTCACACCAACGGATACATAGATAACCAACTAAGAGAGAGATACTTCCACACTGCAAACTATTCCATATGATAACTTCCCTACTCATGATATGACTCTACTTGATAGTAAAAGATAAAGATAGTGATGATGTGATACCGCGGCACTCCCCCAAGCTTGGAACAAACCAAGGGGATGCAAATACCGATGATGAATTACTCCTTCGGTGGTGATGATGGTGGATTCTTCTCGTCATTAGACTTCCAGGGAAGAGGCTCTCCATCAACAAACGATGTCTTGGTCTCTGGAATCCTGAAACTAGCAGCATCGCTAATGCGTTTAAACCTGTTTTCATACTCACAGTTTTGATTCCAAGCATCATAAAGTTGCGCCTGAAGTTGGTTGGTAGTGTTGTGAAGTGAGAGGATATCGCTCCACAGCTTTGCAGTCTCCTTCTCGTGTTCACCAATGAGCTCGGACACAATTCTATGGAAGATGTCCACTTCACGCTCAGCCATCTTCTTGTAGGTGAAGACCTCTTGTTCCAGTTTCTTCATCCTGTCCTCCAAGCTTCCTTCTCCCTTGGGTCCCCGAACATCTTCTATCTGCAACTCTCCATCTACGAGCAGCAATTCCTTGGGATGCATCTTCAACTCGCTTATGTACGGGTTGACGACGTTCTCAAAGAAGTTGTCCTTCGGAGGCTCCGACGAAGACATGGTGGCTCTAGATCTGAAAACAATATCTGGCAGAAAACAGCTCGAAACAAAACACGAAGAGAAAACGATATACGGACCTCCAGGGGTCCGGGAGATTATATAGCAAATATTTTTACAACAAAAGGAAGGTTCATAGGGGCCGAAAACGAGTGGAAACGGGACGCCGAGGGGCTGTCCCCATAGGGCGGCGCGGCCAGGGTGGAACCCGCGCCGGCCTATGGTGACGGGCCCTCGCGCGTCTCCTCCACTCCGTTTCGATCCCGTAATTTTTCATATTTTCCAAAAATAGCAGAAATATTGTTCGGAAAGCTAAACGCGGACTTTTTATTACTAAAACTGTTACCTATTCAAAGTCGGACTCTGCAGAACTGTCAATTTGATCTTTGATGAAAGCTTCCGGAGTTATCACTTGAATAATATCAATATCTTCATTATAAGAATCTCCAGAAATATAATGCTTGAGTCTTTGTCCATTCACTACTTGTGTGGCGTTACCTTCCAAAGAGCTAATTTTTATTGCTCCTGAACGATATACCTCATCAATAACATATGGTCCTTCCCATTTTGAGAGTAATTTCCCTGCAAAAAATCTGAAACGAGACCGATACAATAGGACTTTATCTCCAACATTAAATTCTCTTTTAATAATTCTTCTATCATGCCACTTCTTAACTTTCTCCTTAAAAAGTTTAGCATTTTCATAAGCTTCACTTCTCCATTCATCTAAAGAACTCAATTGTAGCAACCTCTTCTTACTAAGCAAGTTTAAAATCTTTATTAAGTTCTCTTACGGCCCAATAAGCTTTGTGCTCTAGTTCTAAAGGTAAATGACAAGCTTTTCCATAAACCATTTTATAAGGAGACATTCCCATAGGGTTTTTATAAGCAGTTCTATCAGCCCACAATGCTTCCTTTAACTTACTAGCCCAATTCTTTCTAGATTTATTAACGAGTCTTTCCCAAAATAGCTTTAATTTCTCTATTTGATAATTCTACTTGCCCACTAGTTTGAGGATGATAAGTCGAGGCAATTCTATGATTAATACCATATTTGGCAAGAGTTTTTCTAAAACCACCATGAATAAAATGAGAACCTCCATCAGTCATAATATATCTAGGTACTCCAAATCTAGGAAATATAATATCTACAAGCATTTTTATAGAGGTCTCACCATCAGCACTTTTTGTAGGTATAGCTTCTACCCATTTAGTAACATAATCAACAGCGATAAGTATATGGGTGTTACCTTCTGAAGAAGGGAAAGGACCCATGAAGTCGAATCCCCAACAATCAAATGGTTCAATAACAAGAGTATAATTCATAGGCATTTCATTGTGTCTAGAGATATTACCAACTCTTTGACATTCATCACAAGATAAGATAAACTTCCTTGCATCCTTGAAAAGTGTTGGCCAATAAAAACCTGATTGTAGAACCTTTTGTGCGGATCTATCTTCGGCGTGATGTCCTCCATAAACACTACCATGGCATTTACTCAATATCTCTTGTTGTTCATATTCTGGGACACATCTTCGCATAATACCATCCACTCCTTCTTTATATAAGTGTGGGTCATCCCAAAAATAATGCCTCAAATCATAAAAGAATTTCCTCCTTTGTTGTGCTGAAAAGGTTGGAGGCAAGTACTTCGAAACAATAAAGTTAGCATAATCAACATACCAATGGCTCTCTCACGAGCTCACCTTTTTTGCAGCCAATTGTTCATTTGGAAAACTATCATTAACAGGAACAGGATCATAAGTAATATTTTCCAATCTAGACAAATTATCAGCAACAGGATTATCAGCACCTTTCCTATCTACAATATGTAAATCAAATTCTTGCAAAAGAAGAACCCATCTAATAAGCCTTGGCTTAGCATCTTTCTTTTCCATAAGGTACCTAATTGCAGCATGATCAGTATGAATTGTGACTTTTGAATCAACAATATAGGGTCTAAACTTGTCACATGCAAAAACTACTGCTAATAACTCTTTCTCAGTTGTAGCATAATTTCTTTGAGCAGCATCTAGGGTTTTACTAGCATAATGAATAACATTCAATTTTTTATCTACTCGCTGTCCAAGGACAGCACCTACAGCAAAATCACTAGCATCACACATAATTTCAAAAGGTAAATTCCAATCAGGAGGTTCAACTATAGGAGCAGTTGTTAAGGCTTTCTTTAGGGTTTCAAAAGCTTCCTTACAATCATCATAAAAAAAGAAAGGTACATCTTTTTGAAGAAGATTAGTAAGAGGCTTTGAAATTTTAGAGAAATCTTTAATAAATCTCCTATAAAAACCAGCATGACCAAGAATACTACGAATACCTTTAACGTCCCTAGGATAGGGCATCTTCTCAATTGCTTCAACTTTAGCTCTATCAACTTCAATACCTCTCTCGGAAATTTTATGTCCCAATACAATTCCTTCATTAACCATAAAGTGGCATTTCTCCCAATTAAGAACAAGGTTAGTTTCTTCACATCTCCGCAAAACTTTATCAAGGTTTCGCAAGCAATTATCAAAAGAATTCCCATAGACAGAAAAATCATCCATGAATACATCAACAATCTTTTCACAAAAGCCATGAAAAATAGCAGACATGCATCTTTGAAAAGTAGCAGGAGCATTACATAAACCAAAAGGCATACGCATATAAGCATAAGTTCCATAGGGACAAGTGAAAGTGGTTTTCTCTTGATCTTTAGCTCTAACAGCAATTTGTGAAAACCCGAATATCCATCAAGAAAACAGAAATGAGTATTTTTAGACAACCTTTCTAACATTTGATCAATAAAAGGTAAAGGGTAATGATGTTTCTTAGTAACTTTATTAACTTTTCGAAAATCAATGCACATTCTATACCCTACAACTACTCTTTGAGGAATAAGCTCATCATTATTATTAGGCACAACAGTTATACCTCCTTTCTTAGGAACACAATGCACATGACTAACCCATCTACTATCAGCAATAGGATATATAATACCTGCTTCAAGAAGTTTTAATACCTCATTTCTTACCACATCCTTCATCTTGGGAATTAGACGATGCTGATGTTCAACAACAGATTTTGCACTATCTTCTATATTAATAGCATGTTGGCAAATAGCGGGAGAAATCCCCTTCAAATCATCTAGAGTATAGCCAATAGCTCCTCGGTGTTTCTTCAATATTTCCAATAACCTTTCTTCCTCGATATCTGAAAGCTTAGCACTAATAATAACAGGATATGTTTTCTTATCATCAATATAAGCATACTTAAGATTATCGGGTAATGGTTTCAAATCAAATACGAGGATCTTCTTTTGGTGGTGGTGTTACGCCTAAATCTTCAACCGGTAAGTCATGTTTTAGAATAGGTTGACGAAGGAAAATTTCATCAAGCTCATCCCTTTCTTCCCTAAAAACTTCACTCTCACTATTCTCCAAATGCTGATGCAAAGGATTACTAGGAGCAAGAGCAATAGATGCACACTGTTCAACTCTAAAATCATCATTAGGCAAATCAGCTTTATAAGGAGTTTTATCAAATTTAGAGAAGTTAAACTCATAAGATTCACCAGCAAATTTAGTAACAATTTTCTCTTTCTTGAAATCTATAATAGCTCCACATGTATTTAGAAAAGGTCTATCAAAAATAATAGGACAAGACTTACTAGCAGCAGAACCAAGTACCAAAAAGTCAGCAGGATATTTAATCTTACCACATAGAACTTCAACATCTCGAACAATACCAATGGGAGAGATAGTTTCTCTATTAGCTAGCCAAATAACCAAATCAATATCTTCTAGTTCACAAGAACCAATTTCATGCATAATTTCCGTGTAGAGCTCATAAGGAATGGCACTAATACTTGCACCAATGTCGCATAAACCATAATAGCAATGATCACCAATTCGAACAGAGAGCACAGGAACAGCGGCTTTCATAGACTTATTAGGATGCGAAACAATATTAGAAGCATCTTCACAAAAAATAATATGACCATCTTCCACATTTTCGAGTCACAAGATCTTTAACTATTGCAACAGCGGAGTTCAACTTTTATTTGTTCTTCGGGTTCTATGGGTTTCTTTGCACTTTTATTAACTACACTAGTTATAACAGAATACTCCTTCATTTTAGCGGGGAAAGGAGTTTTTTCAATATAAGCCTCAGGAAGAACATGATCAACAGTTTTAATTTCAATACATTTGCCTTTAGGCGAATCAACTTTATCTTTATATGGTTCATGATACTTATCAAAATTCTTCCTAGGCAATTCAAAATGAGAGGCAAAGGCTTTATAAATATTTGCAACAACTTGAGATTCAAGACCATATGTAGCACTTATATTACGATATTCATCAGTATCCATAAAAGTTTCAATGCATTCATAATTATAATTTATACCTGACACTCTACCTTTGTCGTTCTCCCATCCTTCAGTATTTTCTTGGATTCGATCAAGAAGGTCCCATTTAAACTCTTCTTTATTGCGTGTGAATGATCCAGAACAAGCAGTATCCAGCAAGGTTTTATCTTGAAAAGAAAGTCTTGCATAGAAATTATCAATGATAATATTACCAGGAAGCTCATGAATGGGGCATTTGAGCATTAAAGACTTCAATCTCCCCCACGCTTGGGCAATACTCTCTCCATCATGAGGCCAGAAATTATGTATACGGTTGCGGATTTTGTGAATTTCACTTGGAGGATAGAATTTAGAGTAAAATAGAGGCACAATATCCTTCCAATCAAGAGAATGTCCATCGTTCGGCAGTTTATACCAATGCGCCGCTTTACCAGATAGCGACATAACAAATAATTTCTTCCTAACTTCATCCATTGAAATACCTGCACATTTGAATAACCCGCATAATTCATGTAAAAACAGTAAATGATCTCCAGGATGAACAGTTCCATCCCCTTCATAGCGGTTATCCACAACACGTTCAATAATTTTCATAGGTATCTTATATGGTATCACTTCCTCACCTGGCGCCTCATCCACTACCGTTGCGATAGTAGTAGATTTCCCAAATAGAAATTCAAGGGAGGATCTCTCCATAATGACTTATAGCAGCAAGCGAAAACAAAATCAGCACGTACGAGTAAAAGTTTCCTTACCAATTCCACTTACCAATAGCGCTTCACTTCCCGGCAACGGTGCCAGAAAATAGTCTTGATGACCCACAAGTATAGGGGGTGTATCGTAGTACTTTCGATAAATAAGAGTGTCAAACCCAACGAGGAGCAGAAGGTGTTGACAAGCAGTTTCGATGAAGGATTCACTGTAAATGCTCACAGACAAGTCTTCAGGGGGTTTTGATATAGCAGATAAATAATGTACAAGTAAATAAAATGCGAGAGAAATAATTGCAGCGAGTGGCCCAATCCTTTTTAGCACAAAGGACAAGCCGGTTTGTTTACTTATAATGATCAAACGTTCTTGAGGACACACGGGGATTTTAGTCTAGTGCTTTCGCTTCATACGGCTGATTAATCTTCATTGTTTTGATAAGTGTTGTGTGGGTGAACCTATGCTAATGCACCGCCCTTCCTAGGACTAATACATACTTGTGATTATACCCCTTGCAAGCATCCGCAAATACAAGAAAGTAATTAAGATAAATCTAACCACAGCCTTGAACTCTGAGACCCTGCTATCCCTCCTGCACCGATATACTAACGGGGGTTTAGGTTGCTGTCATTCCGACAACCCCAGAATTAGCAAACGAATACAAGATGTACTCCCCTAGGCCCATAAAGGTGAAGTATCATGTAGTCGACGTTCACATGACACCACTAGAAGAGTAACACCACAACTTAAATATCATAACATTGAATACTACTCAACAATAATTCACTACTAATATTTAGACTTCACCCATGTCCTCAAGAACTAAACAAACTACTCACGAGACATCATATGGAACATGATCAGAGGTGATATGATGATGAATAACAATCTGAACATAAACCTTGGTTCAATGATTTCACTCAATAGCATCAATAACAAGTAGTAATCAACACCGGGAGAGTTTCCCCTATCAAACAATCAAGATCCAACCCAAATCGTTACAGCGGTGACGAGATGCAGCGGTGGAGATGGCGCTGTAGATGATGGAGATGATGGTGATGATGATGGAGATGATGTCCAGCTCGATGATGATGGCGATGGCGTCGATTTCCCCCTCCGGGAGGGAATTTCCCCGGCGGATTCCTGCCCGCCGGAGAGCTCTTTTCTCCCTGGTGTTTCTCCGCCCCGCGAGGCGGCTCAGTCAATTCTCCGTAACTCCCGGGGCTTAGGTTTTCGGGACGAAGAAGTACGCGAAGGAGAGGCGGCCGGAGGGGCTGTGGGCCCCCTCCCCACATGGCGGCGCGGCCAGGCCTGGGCCCGCGCCGGCCTATGGGGGGCCCATGGTGGCCCCTCTCGGCCCCTCCTTTTGGCTCCCTTCGCCTTCTGGAAAAATAGGATTTTTCGTATAACTTCCGTCAATTGTTGATCTTCAGAAATATGGTGTCCTGACGGTGCTTTTTCCAGCAGAATCCTGACTCCGGTGAATAATTCTCCAATGATCATGAAACATGCAAAATAGGTGAAATAACATAAGTATCATATCTAAATATGAAATATATCAATGAATAACAGCAAGTTATGATATAAAATAGTGATGCAAAATGGACGTATCACCCCCCCCCCACTTTCATACCACTGCTGCGTGTAGGATAACGTAGCATAGAAAACAAAAAAATTCCTACGGCGAACACGCAATCCAAGCCAAGATGCAATCTAGAAGACGGTAGCAACGAGGGGATTATCGAGTCTTACCCTTGAAGAGATTCCAAAGCCTACAAGAGGAGGCTCTTGTTGCTGCGGTAGACGTTCACTTGCCGCTTGCAAAAGCGCGTAGAAGATCTTGATCACGATCGGTTCGGCGCCACGAACGGGCAGCACCTCCGTACTCGGTCACACGTTCGGTTGTTGATGAAGACGACGTCCACCTCCCCGTTCCAGCGGGCAGCGGAAGTAGTAGCTCCTCTTGAATCCGACAGCACGACGGCGTGGTGTCGGTGGAGAAATCCGGCGGAGCTTCGCTAAGCGTGCGGGATATGGTGGAGGAGCGGGGCGCTAGGGTTTGGGGAGAGGGGGTGGCCGGCCACTAAAGGGGGCGGCCAAGGTGGTGGCTTTGGTGTGGCCGGCCCCCTCCCCTATGCCCCTCATTATATAGGTGGAAGCCCCAAGTGTTGGACTACAAGTCTCCGAATAAGACCCGAACCCAAAACCTTCCATATGGTGGGAAACCTTCCCAAGCTAGGATTCCCACTAGAGGTGGGAATTCCACCTACCATATGGGGGTGGCCGGCCCCTTATGGGGAGTCCACTTGGGACTCCACCCCACTAGGGTTGGCCGGCCATGGAGGTGGAGTCCCATGTGGACTCCACCTTCCTAGGTGTGTTCTTCCGGACTTTTCTAGAACCTTCTAGAACCTTCCATAGAACCTTCCGAATCATTTTAATTCACATAAAATGACATCCTATATATGAATCTTATTCTCCGGACCATTCGGAACTCCTCGTGATGTCCGGGATCTCATCCAGGACTCCGAACAAATATTCGAACTCCATTCCATATTCAAGTTCTACCATTTCAACATCCAACTTTAAGTGTGTCACCCCTACGGTTCGCGAACTATGCGGACATGGTTGAGTACTCACTCCGACCAATAACCAATAGCGGGATCCGGAGATCCATAATGGCTCCCACATATTCAACGATGACTTTAGTGATCGAATGAACCATTCACATACGATACCAATTCCCTTTGTCACACGATATTTTACTTGTCCGAGGTTTAATCATCGGTATCACACTATACCTTGTTCAACCTCGTCTCTGACAAGTACTCTTTACTCGATACCGTGGTATGTGGTCTCTTATGAACTTATTCATATGCTTGCAAGACATTAGACGACATTCCACCGAGAGGGCCCAGAGTATATCTATCCGTCATCGGGATGGACAAATCCCATTGTTGATCCATATGCCTCAACTCATACTTTCCGGATACTTAATCCCACCTTTATAACCACCCATTTACGCGGTGGCGTTTGATGTAATCAAAGTACCTTTACGGTATAAGTGATTTACATGATCTCATGGTCAAAAGGACTAGGTAACTATGTATCAAAGCTTATAGCAAATAACTTAATGACGTGATCTTATGCTACGCTTAAATGGGTGTGTCCATTACATCATTCATATAATGATATAATCTTGTTATTAATAACATCCAATGTTCATGATTATGAAACTAATCATCTATTAATCAACAAGCTAGTTAAGAGGCTTACTAGGGACTCTTTGTTGTTTACATATCACACATGTATCAATGTTTCGGTTAATACAATTATAGCATGGTATATAAACATTTATCATAAACATAAAGATATATAATAACCACTTTTATTATTGCCTCTTGGGCATATCTCCAATGAGTCTCCCACTTGCACTAGAGTCAATAATCTAGATTACATTGTAAGGTACCTAACACCCATGGCATTCTGGTGTTGGTCATGCTTTGCCCTAGGGAGAGCTTTAGTCAACGGATCTGCTATATTCAGATCAGTGTGTACTTTGCAAATCTTTACTTCTCCATCTTCGATGTACTCGCGAATCGAATGATAACGCAGCTTGATATGCTTCAGCCTCTTGTGTGACCTTGGTTCTTGTGCATTGGCGATGGCACCCATGTTGTCACGATAGATGACTAGTGGGTCCAATGCACTAGGAACCACACAGAGCTCTATAATGAACCTCTTCATCCATACCGCTTCGATGAAGCCTCCGAAGCCGCTATGTACTCCGATTCCGTTGAGGATTTCGCCACCGTGCCTTTGCTTCAAGCTTGCCCGACTTACTGCGGCACCATTCAATATAAACACGTACCCAGATTGTGACTTAGAGTCATCAGGATCAGTGTTCCAACTTGCATCGGTGTAACTTGTTACAACGAGCTCTTGGTCACCTCCATAACAAAGAAACATATCCTTAGTTCTTTTCAAGTACTTTAGGATATTCTTGACCGTTGTCCAGTTTTCCATTCCTGGATCACTTTGATATCTGCTAGTCAAACTAACAGCATGTGCTATATCCGGTCTTGTACATAGCATGGCATACATGATAGAGCCTACTGCCGAGGCATAGGGGATTTGACTCATCCTTTCTCTTTCTTACTGCCCGTAGCCGGACCTTGAGTCTTACTCAAGACCTTGCCTGGTAACATAGGTAAGAATCCTTTTCTTACTTTCGTCCATTCTAAACTTCTTTAGAATCTTGTCCAGGTATGTACTCTGTGATAGCCCTATTAGACGTCTTGATCTATCTCTATAAATCTTGATGCCTACTATATATGATGCTTCACCAAGGTCTTTCATTGAAAAACTATTATTCAAATAACCTTTTACACTGCTTAATAGTTCTATATCATTCCCAATCAATAATATGTCATCTACATATAATATCGGGAACGCTACTGAGCTCCCACTCACTTTCTTGTAAATACGAGGCCTCTCCATGACACTCGTATAAACCCGAAGTCTTTGATCACCTTATCAAAGCGTCGATTCCAACTTCTTGATGCTTGCTTCGAGTCCATAGATTGAACGCTGAAGTTTGCATACTTTGTCGACATTTTTAGGATCGACAAAACCTTTGGGTTGTACCATATACAACTCTTCCTCAATGTCTCCATTAAGGAACGCCGTTTTGACATCCAAGCGCCAAATCTCATAATCGAAAAATGCAGCTATTGCTAACAAAATCCTCACAGATTTTAGCTTCGCTACGAGTGAGAAAGTCTCATCGTAGTCAACACCTTGAATTTGTCGGAAACCCTTTGCGACAAGTCAAGCTTTATAGACGATAATATTACCATCGGCATCTGTTTTTCTCTTAAAGATCCATTTATTCTCGACAGACCTTTCGGCTATCGAGTAAGTCTATCAAAGTCCATACTTTGTTATCATACATGGATCCCATTTCGGATTTCATGGCTTCTTGCCATTTGTTGGAATCTGGGCTCATCATCGCTTCTTCATACGTCGCGGGGTCTTCATCATTGTTATCCACAATCATGACATTTAGACAAGGATCATACCAATCGGAGTGGCACGTTCCCTTGTCGATCTGCGAGGTTCAATAGTTATCTCATTTGAAGTTTCATGATCATTATCATTAGCTTCCTCTGTTGCCGGTGCGAGTGGCACAGGAACATCTTCCGGCACTGCGCTACTCTGATCAACAAGCAGAGATTCTTCAATCTCATCGAGTTCTACTTTTCTTCCGAGTCACTTCTTTAGTGAGAAATTCTTTCTCAAGAAAGGTTCCGTTCTTAGCAACAAAGATCTTGCCTTCGGATCTGTGATAGAAAGTGTACCCTATAGTTTCCTTAGGGTATCCTATGAAGACACATTTTTCCGCTTTGGGTTCTAGCTTGTCCGGTTGTAACTTTTTTACATAGGCTTCGCAACCCCAAACTTTTAGGAACGACAGCTTAGGTTTCTTATTAAACCATAATTCATACGGTGTCGTTTCAGCGGATTTTGATGGTGCTCTATTTAAAGTGAATGCGGCTGTCTCTAATGCATAACTCCAAAATGATAAAGGTAAATCGATAAGAGACATCATAGAACGAACCATATCTAAGAGAGTTCGATTACGACGTTCGGACACACCGTTTCGTTGTGGTGTTCCCAGCGGTGTCAATTGTGAAAGTATTCCGCATTTCTTTAAATGCATGCCAAACTCATAACTCAGATATTCACCTCCGCGATCAGATCGTAGAAATTTAATCTTCTTGTTACGTTGATTTTCTACTTCACTTTGGAATTCCTTAAACTTCTCGAAAGTTTCGGATTTATGTTTCATTAAATAGATATACCCATATCTACTTAAATCATCTCGTGAAGGTTAGAACATAACGATAACCACCGCGCGATGCTACACTCATTGGTCCGCACACATCCGTATGTATGATTTCCAATAAGTCGGTAGCTCGCTCCATCATACCCGAGAATGGAGTCTTAGTCATTTTTCCCATCAGACATGCTTCGCATCTATCAAGTGACTCAAAGTCAAGTGATTCAAGTAATCCATCGGTATGGAGTTTCTTCATGCGTTTCACTCCAATATGACCAAGACGACAGTGCCACATATAAGTAGAATTATCACTTAATTTAATTCGCTTAGCATCAATGTTATGTATATGTGTATCGCTACTATCGAGATCTAACAGAAATAAGCCATTCTTTTCAGGTGCTCGACCATAAAAGATATTATTCATAAAAATAGAACAACCATTATTCTCGGACTTGAATGAATAACCGTCTTGCATTAAACAAGATCCAGATATAATGTTCATGCTTAACGCGGGTACAAAATAACAATTATTTAGGCTTAAAACTAATCCCGAAGGTAGATGTAGAGGAAGTATGCCGACAGCGATCACATCGACTTTGGATCCATTTCCAACGCGCATCGTCACTTCATCCTTTAGTAGTCTTCGTTTATTCTTTAGTTCCTGTTTCGAGTTACAAATATGAGCAACCGAACCGGTATCAAATACCAGGTACTAGTACGAGAACCGAGTGAGATAAACATCTATAACATGTATATCAGATATACCTTCTTTCTTCTTCTTGACAAGGCCGCTCTTCAGATCCGCCAAATACTTGGAGCAATTACGCTTCCAGTGTCCCTTCTCCTTGTAGTAATAGCACTCAGCATCAGGCTTAGGGCCAGACTTAGGTTTCACAGGAGGCGTGGCAGCTTTCTTGCCA
This sequence comes from Lolium rigidum, assembly GCF_022539505.1. Classification (NCBI taxonomy): domain Eukaryota; kingdom Viridiplantae; phylum Streptophyta; class Magnoliopsida; order Poales; family Poaceae; genus Lolium; species Lolium rigidum. Next base: position 50,297,316 of record NC_061511.1, on the reverse strand, counting down.
CTCTTCTTGTTCTTGCCTTTAGACTTGCCCTGTTTCTTGAAGCTGGTGGTCTTGTTGACCATCAACACTTGGTGCTCTTTCTTAATTTCAATCTCAGCAGATTTTAGCATGGCAAAGAGTTCAGGTAACTCTTTGTTCATGTTCGCATATTGTAATTCATCACAAAGTTCTTATAACTAGGTGGCGGTGATTGAAGGACACGATTAATCCCCGATCTGTTAGGAATCACTATTCCCAAGTTCTCGAGTTTCTTCGCATGCCCGGTCATGGCGAGCATGTGCTCACTAACGGAGCTGCCTTCTTCCATCATGCAGCTGAAGAAGTGTTTCGATGTTTCATAGCATTCCACGGCCGCATGAGTCTCAAAGATAGTCTTTAACTCATTGATTAACTCATGTGGATCTTGGTGCTCAAAACGTTTTTGAAGATCGGCTTCCAGACTGCACAGGATGGCACACTGAACTTGAGAGTACCGAGTTTTCCGAGTCGCGTAAACATTCTTTACTTCATCGGTTGCAGGAGGGTCACCTAGCGGTGCATCAAGCACATATTGCAGGTTTCCGCCATTGAGGAAGATCCTCACATGACGGAACCGATCGGTGAAGTTGCTACCGTTGCTCTTAAGCTTTTCTTTCTCTAGGAACTGGTTAAAATTGATTGAGGACGCCATATCTACAACATATTTGCAATAGTTTAGACTAATGTTTATGAAAAATTGAGTTCAAATTTTAATTTAACAAAATTAAAAACTAGGTGAACTCCCACTCAAAACAATATCCCTCGCATTGTCTTAGTGATCACACGAACCAAATCCATCACACCTATGCCCGATCATCACGAGACAAGATGTAATTTCAATGGCGAACACTCAAAGTGTTCATCATATCAATCATATGATTCATGCTCTACCTTTCGGTATCACGTGTTCCGAGACCATGTCTGTACATGCTAGGCTCGTCAAGGCCACCTTAGTATCCGCTTGTGCAAAACTGACTTGCACCCGTTGTATGCACTTGTTGATTCTATCACACCCGATCATCACGAGATGCTTCGAAACGAAAAGTCTTGGCAACGGTGCTACTAAGGATGAACACTTTATTATCTTGAAATTTTAGTGAGAGGGATCATCTTATAATGCTACCGTCGCGATCTAAGCAAAATAAGATGCATAAAAGGATTAACATCACATGCAGTTCATATGTGATATGATATGGCCCTTTTGTCTTTGCGCCTTTGATCTTCATCTTCAAAGCACGGACATGATCTCCATCATCAACGGGCATGATCTCCATCATCGTCGGCGAAGCACCAAGGTCAATGGCGCCGTCTTCATGATCGTCCTCCATGTAGCAACTATTACAACTACTTTGAAATACTACTCAACATGAAATTTAAAGACAACCATAAGGCTCCTGCCGGTTGCCACAATACAATAATGATCATCTCATACATAGTCATCATCACATTATGGCCATATCACATCACCAAACCACTGCAAAAACAAGTTAGACGTTCTCTAATTTGGTTTGCATATTTTACGTGGTTTAGGGTTTTCGAGTAAGATCCAATCTACCTACGAACATGAACCACAACGGTGATACTAGTGTTGTCAATAGAAGAGTAAATTGAATCTTCACTATAGTAGGAGAGACGAGACACCCGCAAAGCCACTTATGCAATACAAGTTGCATGTCAAGCGTGGAGCAAATCTCATGAACGCGGTCATGTAAAGTTAGCCGAGCCGCTTCATCCCACTATGCCACAAAGATGCAAAGTACTCAACTAAAGATAACAAGAGCATCAACGCCCACAAACCATTGTGTTCTACTCGTGCAACCATCTATGCATAGACACGGCTGCGATACCACTTGTAGGATAACGTAGCATAGAAAACAAAAAATTTCCTACGGCGAACACGCAATCCAAGCCAAGATGCAATCTAGAAGACGGTAGCAACGAGGGGATTATCGAGTCTTACCCTTGAAGAGATTCCAAAGCCTACAAGAGGAGGCTCTTGTTGCTGCGGTAGACGTTTACTTGCCGCTTGCAAAAGCGCGTAGAAGATCTTGATCACGATCGGTTCCGGCGCCACGAACGGGCAGCACCTCCGTACTCGGTCACACGTTCGGTTGTTGATGAAGACGACGTCCACCTCCCCGTTCCAGCGGGCAGCGGAAGTAGTAGCTCCTCTTGAATACGACAGCATGACGGCGTGGTGTCGGTGGCGGTGGAGAAATCCGGCGGAGCTTCGCTAAGCGTGCGGGATATGGTGGAGGAGCGGGGCGCTAGGGTTTGGGGAGAGGGGGTGGCCGGCCACTAAAGGGGCGGCCAAGGTGGTGGCTTTGGTGTGGCCGGCCCCCTCCCTATGCCCCTCATTATATAGGTGGAAGCCCCAAGTGTTGGACTACAAGTCTCCGAATAAGACCCGAACCCAAAACCTTCCATATGGTGGGAAACCTTCCCAAGCTAGGATTCCCACTAGAGGTGGGAATTCCACCTACCATATGGGGGGGTGGCCGGCCCCTAAGGGGGAGTCCACTTGGGACTCCACCCCACTAGGGTTGGCCGGCCATGGAGGTGGAGTCCCATGTGGACTCCACCTTCCTAGGTGTGTTCTTCCGGACTTTTCTAGAACCTTCTAGAACCTTCCATAGAACCTTCCGAATCATTTTAATTCACATAAAATGACATCCTATATATGAATCTTATTCTCGGACCATTCCGGAACTCCTCGTGATGTCCGGGATCTCATCGGGACTCCAGAACAAATATTCGAACTCCATTCCATATTCAAGTTCTACCATTTCAACATCCAACTTTAAGTGTGTCACCCTACGGTTCGCGAACTGTGCGGACATGGTTGAGTACTCACTCCGACCAATAACCAATAGCGGGATCTGGAGATCCATAATGGCTCCCACATATTCAACGATGACTTTAGTGATCGAATGAACCATTCACATACGATACCAATTCCCTTTGTCACACGATATTTTACTTGTCCGAGGTTTGATCATCGGTATCACACTATACCTTGTTCAACCTCGTCTCGACAAGTACTCTTTACTCGTACCGTGGTATGTGGTCTCTTATGAACTTATTCATATGCTTGCAAGACATTAGACGACATTCCACCGAGAGGGCCCGAGTATATCTATCCGTCATCGGGATGGACAAATCCCATTGTTGATCCATATGCCTCAACTCATACTTTCCGGATACTTAATCCCACCTTTATAACCACCCATTTACGCGAGTGGCGTTTGATGTAATCAAAGTACCTTTCCGGTATAAGTGATTTACATGATCTCATGGTCATAAGGACTAGGTAACTATGTAACGAAAGCTTATAGCAAATAACTTAATGACGTGATCTTATGCTACGCTTAAATGGGTGTGTCCATTACATCATTCATATAATGATATAATCTTGTTATTAATAACATCCAATGTTCATGATTATGAAACTAATCATCTATTAATCAACAAGCTAGTTAAGAGGCTTACTAGGGACTCTTTGTTGTTTACATATCACACATGTATCAATGTTTCGGTTAATACAATTATAGCATGGTATATAAACATTTATCATAAACATAAAGATATATAATAACCACTTTTATTATTGCCTCTTGGGCATATCTCCAACACTGCGAAGCCGGAATATCAAGAAAGTCCCTCAACAGCGTGGAGACTTAAACCTCCATTAGCTAGACCTCCGATCCGACCTTCATGATATTCTCTTCTTCTGACTTCACCATGGACCAAAATGTCACTTGTTGTCAACACAGAACAGAGCTTCGCACCGCTCCCTCCAGAACCAAACGGCTGAAATAAAAACATGGGTGCGCACGACCGAATATCACCCGATCCAGCAAACTCCAGGCAAAAGAAGCACTGTTACATTCGCCAGCGGCGCCTTCCGGAACTCAACACTCCGGCTAGATCAAGAAGGGCAGATCTCAGGAAGGTCTCCATCTTCGCGCAAGAGAAACCCTAGGACCACCACCTTCAAACTGCGAAACAGAAGAACATGCCCCCTCGCCGCCATCTGCTAGCCAGCGAAAACGAAGGAGGAATCGGTGAACGCACCATCCGAGACCAACGCGACCCAGATCGAAGATCGGGCCTGCCACGCCACGCGGTCTTGAACGCCGGTACCACACCATCCACACCTCGCAAAGTCGCTGCCCCCTCCTCGCGCCGTCAGGAGAACCGACGATGGGTCTATGTGGGAACCAGACCCGCAGCCGCCACCACCACCCATCGTCGGAAGGCCATGGAAGGAGCAGCTGCCGCTGCACATCAGGGGATCTCCGCCCCCGATGCCGTGCTCGCCTCCCCGCAGCAGCCGCCACATCAGGTCGACGCCACGACCACCCCCGACCCCCTTTGGCGCCGGGGCCTGCCGCCACCGTGGCTGGCGCCGACGGCAGCGGCGGAGGGTGGGATACAGAGGGGAGACGGCGGCTGGCGGCGCTAGGGTTCGCCCTGGGCGACGACGCGCGGGCGAGAGCGAAACGTTACGTCCCTCGCAATAGATATATATGGGCAAATGCAAAAGTCAACACAATATATACATACATGTGTGCATTTTTTCAATTTTTTCTAAAATATGAAAATAACATGTTTGCTCGGATACCAAGATGATAAGGGGTGGCCCGATCTTCTCAGTAAGCAACGGTGGTGATGATGATCACGGGATGATGGCAGCGGAGAAACACGACGATGTAGTGGATGATAACTTGTATGACACAACGAGATCTCTCGATTGGTCCCTGTCGCCAATGCAACAGCTCTCAACCCTGCAAGATATTCGCAACTCCACACACTTGCGCACGTAGCCGCCGACCACGAAGCGGTAAGTTGCAACCGTCTAATTCCCAATGGAACAACATATCACACAAGACTTAAACAGGATCTACACAATATCAAGCAATATGGTGTAGGGAATTCAATAGTTTTGCAGAGCAAACAACTAAGAACTAGGGTTTATCTTAAACGTGGTCTAAAACAGCTAGGGGGTCGTCCAAGGCACTTATATAGTCGTCCGGGACGAGTTCTGGTCGAAAGATACAAGTAAAACCGACCCAGAATAGATCTGGTCGAGACAGACTCGGACTGGTCCGGTTTGGGATCCGGTCGACCGGGCTGTGGACCGGCCGGTCCGGTCGGTGGATCGAAGCAAAGCCGATAAATTCACCGGACGGCGCGTCAGCGATTAAGTTCGTGAAAAGTATTGTCTTTAGATTTGGAGTTCCTCACAGTATTGTGACAGACAACGGCAGCAATTTTACATCCAAGGAGTTCAAAGCGTACTGTGCAGAAGTGGGCATTAAATTGAGTTTTGCGTCTGTCGCGCATCCTCAGACCAATGGACAAGTCGAGAAGGCCAATGGCATCATCTGCAATGGCATCAAGAAACGCCTGCTAGGCCCATTGGAAAAAGCTCGGCATACTTGGCCGGAGGAGTTACAAAGCGTGTTGTGGAGTATCCGAACAACACCAAATACGGCGACACAGGAAACACCGTTTTTTCTGGTTCATGGCGCCGAAGCAGTCCTGCCGATAGAAATAGAGCATGATTCTCCAAGAGTCACAGAATATGACGAAGAAACTTCGAGAAAAGCTTTGGAGGATGATGTCGATGCACTCGATGAAGCTCGAGACGAAGTCCTGTCACGAGTCGCCAAATATCAACAGGATCTGAAGAATTACCACAGTCGACGATTGCGCCCAAGGTCTTTTCAAGTTGGTGACTTAGTTCTGCGGCTCAACCAAAAAAGTCACGAAAAACTCGAATCACCATGGCTTGGACCCTACATCGTCACAGAAGTAATCGAAGGAGGAGCATACAGACTTAAAGACAAGAAAACAGGGATTGACGAGCCAAATCCCTGGAACGTAGCACAGCTCAGGCGTTTCTACGCCTAGATGTCGAAAATATAGTCTCCCTTTGTAAAGCTGCAATGTACTGAAACGCCCGCGAGTTTTCAGACGCACTCTTTTCCTTTTTCGGGGCACCGAGTGGGACCGGAGAAGGTTTTTAATGAGGCGGACTCGCGGTGCTGCAATATAATAAAGATAGTGGAATTATATATCTTCTTCCCGACAAGATCAGGGGTTTCTCCCCTACATGATACAATATATATATAAACACAGTGTCGACAAACGCAAAAGAAGCATCTTGCCTTGGTAAAAATACCTCGCCAAAATAAAAAGAGATACAGACAAAATAGTGATCAACAAAAAACTCGGGGGCTTACACCCACAAAAATAGTATACAGTGTATATTATCTTGCTTTGGTTTAAAACCTCGCATTATACAAATACAGCGAGTAGCCACCGAAAAATACTCGGGGGCTAGACAAAATATAGAAATATAATGTTTACTTCACAACATAGTCATGTTCATGATTTACAAGGAAAAATTATCTACCAAGAGAAAAAATCAGTCTTGATTCAGTATATCATCAAGGGTAACTCTGTTTTCCTCAGGAGCAGCGCCGAGAAAATCAGCATAATGACCGTCTGCAAAAAGTCGGCATCCATCCGAAGAAGGTCTTCAATCATTTCTTCGGCTATAGGTGAAACCTTCGTGTTAATACGATCGATACCAACTCTTCGGCGCCGTACCTTCTCGTGAACCTTCTCAACAACTTGGGTCAGATCAAGTTTTGAATGGCAGATCTGAAGCATTATAAGGGCAAATCTGGCGCCAGCTACAAGTTGAGCTCTGACAAAGTGATGGATCCTGTGGGCATCCTTGAACTTCTCCATTAACTCGGGAAGAGTTTTTGGTTGAATGTTCCGAGGAAACATAGAGTTATAAACCATAGAGAGGGTCTTGGTACAGAAGTCAAGATACCCGCGAACCTGAAGCGCGCGATCTTGAAACCTCACGATTTGGCGAGTCCGTTCAGGCGTGCCCCAAAAAGTCGACCCATGTTCACGTGCAAGTCGAAGAAGGACATTGGAACGAGACTCGACACGTTCATTTTCAGTTGCAGTATCCAAAAAAGCACCTATTGTTTCATAAAACAAGTCAGAGGAGAGCAAAAAGGCAAGCAGCAAAGGAAAAGAAGAAGCAAGGTGAAGACAATGAAACTCACCCGCCATATCCAAACTAGCATCTATTAGTAGTTGGAGCATAGAATTTTCTCGGGACGTAGCTGCAGCAGCTTCAGCAACAGCAGCGTCCTTCTCAGTCATGGCATCTTGAGCTTGTTGGAGCGCAATTTCCTCCCTCTGAGAAGACTCTCGACTTTGTTCCATAAGTTTCAGCGATTGTTTCTTCGTGAACTGAAGTTGCTGTCGAAGTTCTTGCCAATCTTCCGACAAAGGTGTGCCTGAGGGACCTTCACGGAAATTGTCATCGGTTTCTACTTTCTTCGACAAGGAAGATGCAGGAGCAGCATTGGGAGAGCAAGGATTGGTCGAATAATTGTCAAATATTAACTGGAAAATAAAATCTTCGGATCAATGACAGCACCAAGAGGAATTTCATTACTACTAAAAGGTTTACACCATCATTACAAAAGAAGTTCTCCTAAGGGACTAGCAGGGTAATTGTCGCCAAGGCTAAAGTGACGACAATAGCAAAAGAAGTAAAGAAAGCAAAAAATAGAAAAGACAGAGGCATGCAACTAGACCTCCGGCCTCGATGAACTAGGAGTCGAAGCTGGCTTGACCCCAAGATACGCCAGGATTTTCTTCGTGTTGGGTTTCGCCGCCTTGACCAAGGATCGCCACTTGAGTTGCTCAATTTGATCCGTGTCGCCAACCTTGGTCCAGTCAATAGTTTGTTGACTGTCAGCGACCAGGGCAACAGTGCTCTCAACGGCAACTTTCTGGTTTTCATGGCGCATCTTCAGCCCGAGATCTTCGGGAGGATTAAAGCACTTGGCTAGATTAAGGAAAGTTGCAGGTGCCTCTTTCTTTGGGAAGAAATAGGGGAAGAGCCGCAACAGTCCTGCTTTAGCTTCGTCGATACCTTCACGTGCTTCCGTCCCGTGAAACTCGAGAAATGAAACAGCGTCAAGCAGAGGATCATTATCGGGATCTTCAAGCTCATATTCTTGAGCCGTTCTAGCTGCAACAATGAACATGCATTTAGCAACAAACGAGTAAAGGAAAGAAGATCCAAAAGATTTGAATTGGGGTAGATACTTACAGATAAAGCGACGATTTTGGGTCCTTATGCGCTTAAGGATGGCTTCTTCGCGAGCAGATTGAGCAGTTATATGTTCACTCAGCGAAGTTTCGGCATCATGAAGTCTCTTCCGGAGATCTTCGACACCAGCAGCATCAGCCTTGGCCTTATCAGCCTCTGCTCGAGCACCAACAGCATCTGACTCAGCCTTTTTGCGAGCCTTTTCACTTTGCTCTAATTGTTGAGCAAGTGTGTTGGCACGTTCATTGGCTTCCGCCAGTTTTTCTACCAAGGAAGATAAATATAGTTAAAAATCTCGACAACAAAAGGAGCAAAAGAAAAGAAGCAGGAGTAAAGCATTACCTTCAGCTTTACTAGCATAATCACGGTACCCGACAAAGTGGGTACCGATGCGAAGAAGATCCTTTATCAAAGGCTGTAAAAAAAGGGGGATAGAAGGAAATGGCGGTATGAGAAAAATATAATGATACATAGAAACCAACAAAATAAAACATAAACAATGACAAGGAAGTTAAGAACTTACATCCTCCAAGAGAGGGTTAGAGGAGCTACTCAATTGGAGAGTAGGCTCCGGGATGATTTCCGTCCTCGCCCTTTTCGACAAAGGGGCTCGGGGGCTTGAAGGAGGAGTAGCAGTGTCGACGTTCTGTCGAGGAGGCGAAGTTTCTTCTCCTTCAACGGGCGTCTCCGAGGCAACTAATGTATGTGACGTACTCGTTCGAGCAGCCACATCAGCGGTTGGTACCTCTTCTTCCTCATCACTACAAGTGAAATGTCGACAATATAAACAGCAAGATAGATACGACTGTTCAAATACAAGAAAAAGACAGAAAAAGGACTTACGAACTGATAAGGGTCCCGAGATATGGATCATAAGCTGCCTTTTGTAACGAAGGATCAGCTTCTTCGGGTTTAGAGGTCCCGGAATCTTCGACATCATCCCTCTTCCTTTTGTTCTTTGGAGAAACAGCAAGAGGAGGAGATTGGGCCGATGCAGTGCCTTCAGAGGCAGCGTCCTTTTCAGCAGATCCCGCAGATTTTCGAGAATCTGCGGGTTCATTCACAAAAGAGGGGACCTCTTGGTTATCATCGGAGATAACGGCCCTTTCTTCGACTTCCCCACCTTCAGGAAGAGGAGGAAGTGAAACAAGATTTGGGTGATCCTGTATAAAAAGAGGGAAGAATATCAGGAAGGAGCACACAATGCAAAAAGCAAGGCAGAAAGAAATTATGCGACAAAGTTTACCTTAGGAAGTGCATGGGCGGCGCTGTATGGTTTCACGCGACAAGAAGAAGGGATAGAATCTTTTTTGCTGAGGGAGGTGATTTTTCGGACAAGCTTTTCCAAATCCTTCACCTCCAAATCTGTCGACAGCCGATCCACGTCTTCGTCGCCAGTATATTTCCAAAGAGGAAATTTGCGAGCTTGAAGAGGCTGAACTCTACTCTTAAGGAAATACACTATAATCTGGATACCTGACAACTCTTTGCCGCGAGTTTTTTGGAACTCGCGGATGCGAGTCATCAAGGCTTCAGTCGAAGCTCTTTCTTCTTCGGTAGCCTCTGCATCCCAAGAACGGCGACGAAGAATTTTCTCGTCACCATCGAACGGAGGGATGTTGTCCTCTGCGCATCCATGGTTCTCCTCGCGAATGTACAACCACCTCTTACGCCACCCTTGAACGGAGTCAGGGAGTTTGACATCGAAGTAATTGGCAGTGGAGCAGATAGAGATAACAACGCCGCCTATATTATAGGCGACATTGTGAGAGCCATTGCGGCGACAGAAGAAAATGCGCTTCCATAGCGCCCAATTGGGTGAGACGCCAAGGAAGGCTTCGCAGAGAGTAATGAAAATGGAAATATGGAGGATTGAGTTTGGCGTGAGGTGGTGAAGTTGAAGACCATAGACAAAAAGCAATCCGCGGAGAAAAGGATGAATGGGGGCGGATAAACCACGGATGAGATGGTCGACAAAACTTACCCGGTACCCCATTGGAGGGGCTGGGTAGCTTTCTTCACTAGGGAAGCAAACCGCTTTGGGCTTCTTGGTGATCCCCAGTTTCTTCAGAAGATTCAGGTCCTGGTTCGTGACCTTGGACCTCTCCCACTCCACGGCTCCTAGATCCGCGGCGGCCATTGAGGAATCAGGCGTGCTGTGGCGAGTGAGACGTATGCGCGGTGGCATCAACGGCAGTGGACAAAGCAATGCTTAGGGCGTGCAGAAGATCAAACAGAGTTGGGCGCAGGGGAAGTTTTCGCAGAGGGGAACAGATGTGCGGCGCAAGCGAAGGACTGGACGAAGGTTGAAGAAAGGTTTATATAGGGTTCGGACGAGGCAGTGCACCGTTGGATGAAGAAATCGTGTGGTGAAAAAGGATCTCGTAGATATAAGGGTAGAAAGGTATTTTTATTGGGAAGGAATGGAACAGGCGTTACCGTACGTGCGCCAGGAAAAGCGGAGGACGTGTGTCCCCCACTTGCACGACGTGTCAACGTGGTGGGAACAATGGACCCACAAGGCAGAAAAAATCCCAATTATTGATAGAGATGAAGAGAATTTGACAAAGGAGAATATGTCGACAAGAAAAATAAAAAGAGAATGGCGACAGGATAAATCATTCGAATACTCCTGGAGCTTTTGATCAAATACAAGTTTTTGCCCAAACGCTCGGGGGCTACTTTGGAAAAATAGAAAATTTCGAATATGACAATATAGAAATGGCGAGAGCCTATGACCAAATCTAAGAATTTGTTCATAGCCTCGGGGGCTACTCCCATCGGGAGCGCTGGTCGCGCACCCGATAAATATAAAAATATCGAGAAGGATCATAAATATAGCGGCCAAGGATACTAAGCTGTGGAGCCTACACCCAAGCACAAGTTCTTGGCTGTAGCCTCGGGGGCTACTCCCATCGGGAACGCTGTTCGCGTGCCCGATGAATTTTTTCAAAAATAAGAGAAACAGAAGTGAGTATATTTCGAGTTACACAGATAACTCTACATATACTCCCATCGGGAAGACAAAATAAAGTCATCAAATATGACTCGATAAAATGTGCTATTCCAAAGGCGAAAAGCACTCGACAATATATTCTCGTAACGCCAAAGTTGCGATCAATTTCTGAATGCCGCAAATTTGCGAAGGTAAGACCCCGGATCCGTTCGTCGGGCGTGACATCGCCAAAGACTGCGCTCTGCTACTTTTATCCGTATCAACGGATACGAAGAAAAATCCTAACGGACGCGTTAGGTACCCGATAAATTTGATCGGGACTCGACGAATGGTAAGACCTTAAGCGGCACTCCGTCGAAGTTTACACCAGTATCCCGAGATCATGTCCGGGGACGTGATCTTGAAGTAGGTTTTTGCGGATTGCCACTAGAGCAGTTAACTAGTACCTGATCCGTCAGATGAACTAGCCCCAACTACCATTATCCCTGTACAATATAGAATTTTATGCGAAGAAGCATAAATAAAAGCTCTCGAATAAATATAAACAGTCGAAATTTTCCTTGACTCTACGATTCAAGCAAAATCTCGGGGGCTACTGACATAGGCATCCCAAATGGGCCTGCCGAAGATGGTACCCGGAGTTTACTGAAGGCCCACTATCCGAAGAATAAGAAGATTCGGGAGTCCAAGATACATTAAGGAAAGCTAGAGTTGTAATAGGAAGTGTTATTTGTAAATCTAGCGGGATGAGTTAGAAACCGTCCCGGACTCTGTAACTTGTACAAAACGAAACCCTCGGCTCCGCCTCCTTTATAAGGGGGAGTCGAGGGACAAAGAAAGGATCGAATCTACTGTCAACATAACCCTAGTTTTCATAATCGTCTAGTACTTTTCGCCTAAACCTTCGAGATCTACTTGCCCTCTACTTCTAGCAAAACCCTAGTCTACAATCTGTAGGCATTGACAAGTTAATCCTTTGTCACCGGGCGGCAACCGGAAATCTGCGAAGTTTCCGGTTTCTGCCCGGTATGATGCACTCCCTCCGGTTGGCGGCCGGTTGGCGGCCGGTCGACCGGGCCAGGGACCGGGCGGCCCGGCGTGGGGGCCGGTCTGACTGGGTTCTGGACCGGCCTGGACTTCTTCTTCTCCTCTCGCGCATTCCTCCCGCTCCTCCCCGCGCGTCCATGAGATATCTTCATGTCCAGCTCCATGTCCAGCTTCACGTCCATCTTCACGTCCAGCTGCTCCTCTCCTCGTGCGATGCTTGTCTCCTCTTCATACCTGATGATACATAAGTAATAGGACTTAGGTAGTATAAAGTTCTCATCAATCAAGGTATCGTTTAGGAACAAGTTCACCTGTTGTTTAAGTAGCTTCGCACGAGCTCGTGTCATTGGTCCAATTCTGACTTCATTGGACTTGAGCTTCACAGCAGGTTCATCTTCAGTTGGTAATGACGGAGGTAGTAGTGAGGTAGGGATGTCCTCATCAATGGAACTTGGTTTGCGTAAGTGCATAACACATAGGTCGAGCCTAGTTGATAGACTGAGATTACGAACAGCTGGTAGACTTATTTGCTCATGTCACGTGGTAGCTACTTCCCCGGGTCGTTTTTAATCGACGCGGAATAGCTCAATAGCATGCGTGTTGGATAGGGTGTGGCTGCGTCGATTATTACCAACCGGAGGTAATAGCTTTTTTTTAGTCCCGGTTCATAAGTGGCTTTAGTCCCGGTTGTGCCCTTTAGTTCCGTTGCTTACGAACTGGAAATAAAGGTCCATCCACATGGGCTGCCTGCATCGAGGCGAAAATGCCTCCAGGTGAAAAAAAAATTATTTTATTTTTTCTAGTTTTTACCACTTCCTTTTTTTTTTCTATTTTGTCAGAATTTCTATTATTTCAGTTATTTGCATAGTTTAGTCTCTAACTACACTTATCAGTAGTCAAATTACTTACTCGTGGTCAAACTTCCCGCTCAATCACCCATCCTCTCACTACTCCAGCACTAGCACGCTTAACTTACAAGTTCCATCCCGTCCCGCATCCAAGTGCTTCGCACACATGTATGTGATACTAGTATCATATCAATTCAATTAACATGTTGGTCGATGTAATATTTATTTATTGTTTTAATTTCAAATAATTCTTTTAATAAACAAAAGTAATGATGTAATAATATTTTTTAAATTTTTTAAATATTTATTTTTTTGCCAAACCTAAACCTAAAAATTTGAAAATCTAAAAAGTGGGTAAAAGTAATAGTAATCTTTATGCAGGATGCAATTATTATTTTTAATTTTTTGAAAAAAATATAAAATCCGTAATTTATAGCGAAAACTAAAATCTTCCTGCTGTCATATTTTTATTTAGAATTTTGAGAATTTAAAATCTTCCTGCTTTTATATTTTTATTTGGAATTTTGAGAACCGACGAAAGTAAGATCAAAGGTAAAGTTGCCGAGATTGTATTACGTAAACTAGGGTTATACGGGTGTTGTGCTGGCGAGTTCTGGGTCCTCCCCTTGGTGGCTCCTCGTAGCCTTATATAGTGGGCTAGGTCTCAGCTGAGTCCACCGCCGGCTCGGTTACATCATGTATGTATGTCCCCGATGTGTGCTTGGTTACATCATCTATTGGGCTTCATCTCCTTGCGATATTTCTTCATGGGCTTTACATATTCCTTCCTGAATCTTCATCAGGGATAGTCACGTCGAATAGCCAATATGTCATACCTATGTCAGCTACGTACGGCGAAACCATTGGGACATATGAATATGCATAGGCTGCAACACATAGTGAAGCCGACATGTAGTAGCCCAACATTCCAGTGGCGGACTCGTCTGAATGCAGCATCAAGTATAGTACTATCGTTCGATAAGCATGTACTAGAAAGTAAGGACTATTAGGAAACAACTTTTTGTTGTTGTGGAAAACACATAAAGAAGTGATACTTGATAAGAAGTGAGAAAAGTAAGCAAACTTCGCTTCATTGGCCCCACCGTATAAATTATTATGATTAAATTCCAAAAAGTAAGCAAACTTCGCTTCATTGGCCCCACCGTATAACAACTCCTGTTATTTAATCAGAAAAGTGGAAAAATGAGTAAAGTAATAAGAAGAGCAGCTATATACTCCATCCGTTTCTTGATATAAGGTGCATAGTTTCTTTGCACGATTATTAACGTATAGGCCGAGAGGGAAAATTTCGTTGCTTTTGGACATTAGTACTCCTCAGTGATATACGCGACATTGATAACGTTTGAAGGACTTGATTATTTCCCACCAACTATGCCAAAAAGAATCTTGATACGTTGTATCAAGGGAGTATCTTTTTTACAAGGGTGACTCGAGGATTTATATCGAACTCTCGAGGAATTGGATGGAAGAGTATCCTCTTCTCTCTTCTTCAAACAATCCTGCAAGTAAAATAAATGCTTTGTGTCCCCAGGTTTACCGTGTGGTTGTCAGTCACAAGGTTTCACGTAAGTAAATAACAAAAGTAGTAATGAAACAAGTAGTAAACTAATCTAGATAAGATAACTAAATAAAAAAATGTAAAGAGGTTGATTGTTTTTTTGTGTTTTGGATGCAAATATGAAAAGTAAATCTTTTTGTATTTTCGGATTAAAATAGTGCATCAAATAGAAAATAATGTAAATGCAATATAAAGGTATTTCTTAGGATAAAAAGTGGACCGAGGCTCATGGGTTCACTTGACTATTCTCTCTTAAAGTTATGGTGGGCAAAAAAGTAATTCATCAATGAGATATGAAGGTACCAATAATATTATATATAAGATCAGAATTAATATGGGCATCACGCCCTAACATAGAGATGATGCAACATACCTCTCTTATACTCCATAAGAAAGAAATTTCATTAATCTTGTATTAAGAATTAACGGAGCATAATAATAAGTAATTTAACATGATATTTAAATATCAAATATGTTACCTTATTTTGCTCATGTCAAGTGGTAGCTAGCTACTAGGTACACAAGTGCCATGTAAACGAACTAGAGGAACAAGTGCGACCAGCGACCCTACCACGCGCATGCACAGCGTTCTTCGTGGATGCATGAATGTACTAGCTTGCTAGGTCAAACAAGCAACCTGGCATGCTAGTTGACAAGTTAACGATGGTTTGACTATTTGATTTCACACAGGCGATGGACATCGTACGGATGCTACACTACTCCTACATAGAGCAATGGGTGGATAATGTTCAATACTCCCAGCGGTAGAACAAGTTTGTGACCAACAGGGATATCTTCTTTTCCTTCTTATCTAGTTCTGCCAAATCAACTAGTTTTTCAAAAAAGTTGCGACTTGTGAAATTTTAGTTTATCTCTTTGAATTAAAGAAGATATCTCATTGAACTAAAGAAGATGGAGGTTACTCTAAAGGATACCAACTTGCACGGAAAGTTATTGTGCTCTCGATATATTAGAAACTTTGAAAATTTATATTTACATGTTTCAAAAAATTATGAAACAAAATGCTAAAAGTAGTTAATGACATATCCCATTAACATGCCAAATTGCAATTGCAAATGTTTTGTATTCTGAGCTACACAAAATGACAAAATGTGTCTTTTTTAGAGATTTAAAATCACATTTCTTAAATCTACACTTTGTCATTTCTGTGTAGCACAAACTACACAGTATTTTCAATTAAAAATTTGCACGTTTGTGAGATACATTACTGGCTACATCATAATTTTTTCAAATAATTTTAAAACCTAAAAATATGATTTTTAATTTTGTTAAATAAAAAGATCATTGGTGTTCATGTGCACAAAATCTTTGTCTTTGTCCCAACTTGCATCCTTAGATTAAAGGATAGAATCGATGAGTGTTCATAGCTAGTCACGGACCATGTTTGGTTAACTGCACGTGTGGGTATTCCTAGCTAGTCACGGACCGTGTTATGTAAGTTGATTGGTTGGTTACATTGCACTGCCTTGGCTTGCATGAGAGCATAGCCTTTGGTTGTTTGTGTGCCGAGATTTGTGGCATTCTTTACTGAAAGTTGGGGGGTATAAACATCATTTTCAACACTCCAAAAGGCAAGAGAGTTTTCATCCTAGTTCTTACAACCATATATGAATGTTTGACACAATTACAAACTCACACACGCACACGCAGGTAAGAAAATACAATTCCATAACTCGCTGATGGTCGATCAGCAAGTAATTATTCTTTCATGCCCCCATTATTTATTAACTAATTTTTTTTAAAATGTGAAACTAAACAAGATATGAAGCCTGTGAAACTAGCCGACCCGCGGGGTTTCAGCAACGGTCTGGGCGACGGTGTCGATGAAGATGCGGACACGCCACTCGAAGAACTCCTTGGTCGGTGTAGGAGTGCCGACGGATAAGACGACGATTTGGGCGTCTGGCTTATCCTGCAGGATGATCTTCTTGGCCTCTTCGACGAGCAGCCCAACAACCTCCGGCCACGACGTCTTGGCGGAGCAGCTCATCCTCGCGCTGCGAATGAAAACCGATTAAGCGTATGTATACACGTGGCCAAAATTACTGCATGCAGAGATCAACGTTAATTAGCACAACATACCGTTGGAGTATACCGGATGCTACTTTAGCTTTTCTCTGATCGAACCGGTGAACGAATGAAGAAGATGATGGATATATGGATATGTTGAATTTGTCTTGGTACTGATCGTATGGGGAACTGCTGTATTTATAGTGAGAGCTATGTAGGTATAGCTTTCTTAGACACGCTCTGAATCAGGTCAAAGAAGCAATCCTAGCCAGCTAGCGTGTACTGTCCTACAATTCCACGTGTACACTATTCAGGTGGATGAGAAAAATAACATTATGAAATAGTAAGCGTACAATATGAACCATATATATGAACTCTATGTACCAGAATTTTTTTTTTTTTTCAGAACGAGGGTACATCTGAATTCAATTAGCCAATACATTTAGAAAAAAATATTGAGCCAGTATTGAGGGCGCTCCGGGTGGTGGAGAAGCTCGGGGTGGAGGCAGAGTACGTGCCAGAGGATGAGCTCTGACTGGAGGCAGGCGAGAACATATCTAGTGATACCACATCTTATTTGATACCATGATACCACTCTTTAAAATTTAAATTGTAAATGTCAAAAAATTCGGAAATAAAATTTTGGGTGTTCACAACATGTATGTTTACATACCTTGTAACTTTCATAACCAAATTTGAAATATCCTTAGAGAAACAAAAAAGAGAAATCTAGCATGAATAGTGTCACATAAGGACAAAAACTCAAAATGCCACTATTCACACAACATTTGTCTTTTTTGTTTCTCTTTGTGTACTTTAAATTTGGATGTGAAAATTTTAGACAATGTAAACATACATCTTGTGAACAGCCACAAATTTATTGTAAATTTTTTTGTCACTTACAAATTTAAATTTTGTGAAGTGGTATCATGGTATCATGTGAGGTGTGGTATCACTAGATATTTTCCCGGATGCAGGCGTCCGACAAGAGGAGGGGAAGTGGGGCACGGGAGGTGGAGTGTGGCCGGATATGAACGAGGAAGATGATCGGGAGATCTTCTGGCGGGTTGGAGATTCCTCGCGAGAGACCGCAGGTGGCTGTGGTGTCGGGGGCGGAGATGGCAAGGGCAGCGTTGACGCATCGCTGACAGATGGGAACGATTGGGGTTCATTTTTCCTTTTTCATAGGACACCAACCTGTACTCACTTAGCGATGAAATTGGGTGTAATATTTCTAGCTCTGCCTAGGACACAAGTGTAGAATCGGAAATTAACAATGGAAATTAGAAAACATAATAGAGAAAGGATGACCGGTAATCTCATATAGCGATGTCGTGCGGTCCGTTTGGCAGAGGAGCTCGGTGGGCAAGTAGAACGACGAGCGCGCGAAAAAGGAGTTGTTCCTCGCGAGAAGCTCGGGATAGAGGCAGAGCTCGTGCTAGAGGATGAGCTCTAGAGGCAAATGTCCGGCGAGAGGAGGGGCCTGATCTGAAGGAGGAAGATGCTCGGGAGATCTTCTGGCGGGCTGGAGATTTCTTACGAGAAACGGCCACTGGTGGCACGGGTGCCGAGGGCGGACATAGAAAGGGCAACATTGACGCATGACCGACGGATGGGCAAGAGTTAGGGCTTCTTTTTTTTTTTGCCTTTTCCATAGAACACCAACCGGTACTCACTTGGCGGTGGCACTGGGTGTAATATTTCCTAGCTCTGCCCATCGACCTAGGGGTAGAACTGGCAACAAACAATAACATACTAAACCACTACGACTGATTTTAATTTAATAGTAAAGATATATACAACTGAGAAGTAACGTTAACCATTAATGCAATTGCATAGTCCTTTTTTTTGGCATGTATAGTTTCGAGAAGCCGGAACGATTCCCACATCTAGTTTGTGTGAGCTTGATTAGTCTGAGTCGCCGCCTCCTCCTCTCCCGCCCCCCTCCCGGGCGGCGCGGAGGATCTGCACGCCCCGCTCCGAGCAGCCGCCCCCGGACAGCCGCACCTCAGCCGCTGCTGCTGCCGGCCTCGGCCCCGGCCCCGACCCTGGCCTTGGCCCCGGCCCCGGCAGCGGTGGCGGCGCCCCTTCCGTTCAACGACGAGGGGGAGGAGAGGGTTTCCACGGCGGCGTTCCATGGGAGGTGATGAAGCGCCGACGGAGGAAGCCGAGCGGCACGGCTACTTGGCCGGGGCCTGATGCTCGCCGTCGGTAGCCATGGAGGATTCGGTGGAGCGGTGGCGGCCTCCGCCCCCGGTGACAGTTCAGCGGTGGTACGCATGATTCGCGCCGCCGTCCACTTCCCTGGTGATCCGGCAGGAGGGACTGGCGGTGTGGGGGCTGATGGTCTTGCTTTGTTTTTGGTGGCGGTCCTCGGGTTTCTCGCAAGCGAAGATGAAGATCTACCGGAGGTTAGTTTGCCTTGATCTGGCTGGAGAGATGAGTTCCGGAAAGCTCCGCTGGCGAATGGAATAGTGCATCTTTTGCCTTGAGTTTGCTGGATCGGGTGGTACTCGGTCATGCGCACCCATGTTTTTATTCCGACCGTTTGGTTCCGGAGGGAGCGGCGCGAAGCTCTATTCTGTGTTGACATTAGGTGACTTTTTGGTCTATGGTGAAGTCAGAAGAAGGAATATCATGAAGGCCGGATTGGTGGACTGGCTAAAGGAGGTTCGAGTCTTCGTGATGCTGAGGGATTTGCTTGGCGTTCCAGGCTCCGCATCAGTGGTATGCATGTGGGGGCGGCAGCACAAGTGAAGTTCAGAGTCTTACATCTCAGGGTGAAAACCCAAGGTCTGGCCTTAACTGGTTGTGTCTGGTAATGATCTTGTTGGAGGCATTGTTGTGAGAGTGGGGACTATCTTCAGGGTGAAAACCTAAGACCTTTGGTCGGGCGACGACGATGCTGGTGCACTTTTCCCTTCTTGGAGGCGTCGTTTTTGGAGAGTGTATTTCAGGTGTTGTCACGGTGGTGGTTGTATTGTTGTTGCTAGGTCTGGAATGTTGTAGCGGGACTTTTATTTCTTAGTTTTCTTTACTCTTTTGTGGTTGTGTGCATCCGTACTGCCATTAGGGTGGAGCGTTGTTGCAGAGGATATGTGTAATTGGTATCTTTTGATATTAATATATTTCTTTTATCTAAAAAAATAGTTTCGAGAAGCCAATTGGGGATTCTATAAGATCGGAAGAGCAAATCGCCTAAGGAATAGCATGTGGCTTTGTTTGCCCATGTTAGGTGGTTGCTAAGCTAGATACACGTGTGCATATCGCACGAGCGAGGGGGAGAGGTATGACCGTAATGGATGCATGCATGTATGCACGTAGTAAGTCAAACAAGCAACCAACCTAGCACAACAACTGCTAGATTGATGCAGTTTTGACTAGTTAGTTCCACGTACGCAATGGATATCTACGGATGCTATGCACAACATAAGACCAGTGGAGAGGTAATGTTTTCTATTTGTGATGATAAAAATTGATATGGAGGACAAGTGAACAACAATATAAATCTCTCAAGAAACTGTTTTCAGAGAAACTAAATAATCATATCCATGGAACAATGTAGATGCCTTGTTTGTATTCAGCTCATCGGGTGACTGATTGGTCAGTTAATCCATGTTAGTCTGCGAAACAGAGTACAATCAAAGACGCTCAGATATACGTGCACACACTCACCCCTATGATAGTCCTGGCATGCCATGCATGTATGCATTGAGATGGAAAAAAACATAGACCTAGTCCTAGCAACAATCCATCTGAACTATTACACCCAAGAAAAAAAAACAGCAATCCAAGCGCCTAATTAATATGAGTTCCTTCACCTAGCCCATACACCACACTCAACGCGGGATGGATTGCGTCCTACCGCAATGGCTTTCTTCAAGTGTCGCTCTTAATTGACCTAATAATATGTACAATTTTTTCTTCTTCTTTTCTTTTTTTTTCTTTCATTTTCATATTTATTTTCTGTTTTTCACTTGTATTTTTTAATATGAACATTTATATTGTGTGACAGATTTTTCAAAAAAACATTTATCTTATTTAAACTATTTTAATATGAACCTTTATGTTAAGCGAACGACTTTTCGTAATGAATATTTTATCACATTTGAACTATTTCTAGCGTCAAAATTTATGGTATTTTGATATTTTTTAAAAATAACATTAATATCATTTGAACATTTTTTAACATGAATATTTATGCTATTTTAACCTTTTTCAAAAAAATTTGAATAATAAAAAAGTACCAATACCAACAAAATATAGATTTTTCAAAATAAAAACATTAATGTTATTATACAAAATTAATATGGTCATTTATTTTATTTGAACAAAAGAGTACTAATATTTTCCACAAGATTTAGAAAAAAATACAAAAACTAAAAAAGAGAAAAAGAAACATTAAAAAAATATTTCAACGGGAAATAAAATCACTGAAGAAGCCAGTAAAACCATACACCAAAACTAGCAGAAAATAACAAAAAAGACAAAAAAAAAACTGTTAAAATCTTTTCATGCCCCGCCCTAATAGGACGGTCGAACACCAATACCCACCTGAGCGGAGCCTAATCCTTCCCGCGTCGCGCGCATAGAGATTGCCGCTCTATACCTATTGGGGCTCTAGTGGGTGGGCTTTAGGGGGCTGATGAGCCTCAATTAACCATAGAGGGTCGATTTGTTCCCTCGAGTATGAGGCTCAATTAACCATAGATGGCCGATTTGTTCTCTAGATTATGTAGCTGCCCACTTAGGGACCTTCAGCCCACTGCGCGTAGTGCACCAAAAATTTCAAAAAATTCTAAACATTGTAGTTGTGTGCCATTTACAAGAAAAAAATAGTAGAAATTTGTACAAGCTTTATATTGTTTGCTTTTTTTTTTGCAAAAACTCCACCGATCTATTGAGAAACACCAACGTCTAGACAATGCATCCCAAAAATAATAATACCGACTATTATTCCTTGTTAAGGGATGTAGCTACAAACCATCTCGCTAAAAACTATCCTTTGAATAGAATCACATCATCTTATTATATGACCAAGCTAGTTCAATCTCGGCAAATCCAAGAAGAGAGCAAGTTGCATGTACAGAATAACAACTTCTCATTATATGATCTACGCTATCTCTATCTTCGTAAAGCCAAGAGAGTGAGCTTCATGTATGTAGGCCTTCCGAGCCTAGGCAACAGTGTCGACGAAGAGGCTGACACAGTCTGGTAGTCCATGGTCACCGATGACCCCGCAGGCACCACCACGATCTTTGCCTTCGCTTGTCCTTAAAGATTACCTTCTTTGCCTCCTCCATGGACTTCCCCATGTGGTCCGGCCACTCAATCTCCTCGTTTCTATCGTCACCGGTGGGAAACTCCTAGATCAAAATAATGAGTAGAAATTGTCAAACAAAACCACTTAGATATTCTGGTAAAAAACAAGATCGGGCGGTCACACACTAACCTGGTAATGGAACAAAACACCGGCCGAATCACCGGTGATCGTATCATGAGATTAGTGTGTAGTTATGAGACATCAAGCTGTGGATTATTTAGCATGCACACAAAATAAGCTAATGGTGTAATCCATGGTAGCCTCACAGGGATGGTGGTAATGTGGTAGAAGATATCACATTTGGCATTTAGTTAGTAAAATGTGCCTACACATAACCAGATAAAGTGATGCTTATCTACTTTCTCAAGCAGAAAAGGGTGAATGAATTTTGGCAATCGACAATTGTAACCACCATTTACATTAATATGAATACACCTCTGAACGCCGAAAGATTGGTCTATCGGCTTGAGCTTTTCCCTTCAAAGAAGTCTGAGATCTGGTTTCTTCTTTGTAGATCTGGTTGGCCTCCATACAGGCAACTTTACACACTCTTAATGATTTAAAGACAAGGATGGGGTGATTGTGAAATTGTCCACGGTAATTATTCCAAAAGCCTCTGCAACTGCCGAGATTTAGAGGTGCTTATTACTACAGTACAACTATTCTTTGTATCCTATATTATATGAGGTTTTCTATGTTAAGTAGATTTTTCAAAAGGTAAAAAAGTATTGTTAATCTTAAACAGCATGTGATTCTCCTATATTAAGTATTTTTTGATAAACATAGAGTACTATACGCACATATGTCTTATCCACTTTAACACATTACGGCATACTCTAAACTCAAAAAATAACATTGCAGTACTAGAGTAACCTTGACCTATAAAATTTCAATGTGATGTGTTGTGCCATTTAGGAGAAGTTTCTACCAAATTTATTTGAATGTATGTATGTGTATTTGTTTGTTCTTTTGGTGTGCCACATACCGACTTTTGTTCCTCTGATTTTCCGATATAACATTCAATAGTGTTGTACTACATTCATGGTTATTTTGTAAGAATTTTTGCAAAATTTGTTATCGCACAAAATCATGTGAAAAAAAATAAGGATGATGTGCACCGGCTCACTTAAAAGTTTCCTTTTAAGAGAACAGAAACTTCTTATTATATGATATAGCTATCTCAATCTTGGTAAAGCCAGGAATAGAGCAAGCATAATGTACAGGTACAACAGCTTCTTATTGTATGATCTACCGCTATCTCAAACTTGGTAAATCCAAGAAGAGGGCGAGCTGTATATATATGTATGACGGCCGGTGAGCTCGCAAGCTAGCTAGCCAACAATGGGGACCTCAGCAACGGTGTCGACAAAGAGGCGGACTCGGTCTGTCCGGTAGTCCATTGTCACTATTGACCCCGCCGACACCACGATGATCTTCGCCTCCGGCTTGTACTTCAAAATCACCTTCTTCGCCTCCTCCACGGACTTCCCCACCAACTTCGGCCACGATGTCTTCTCGCCACCTGTGGTAGTGCTCCCTTCGGTCAGGCTGCTCATCCCGGAGCTCATCTTGGCTGATTAACTCCTAGATCAAAATAAACTGTTTAAATAGTCAAACAAGAGCACCTAGGAGAATTTGGTAATAAGACTGTTCATAATGGAAGTAACATAGCCAATAACATCACACATCTCAAGGCATTTTGGTGACATGGCATGCTAATAAATGAAGAAAGAGAGTGAGGTGGTACTCCCTCCGTCCCAGTTCACAGGACTTGCGCGTACGCTAGGTTGCCTATTTGACCAACATAATATCAATTATATAATATAAAAATTATATCATTAGAAAGGAGAACATCTGAGCTTTCTAATGATTTTTTTATTATGTTTATAAAGTTTACGATCTAGATATACGCGCAAGCCCTATGAACCGGGACGGAGGTAGTAACTAGCTATGTAACCATAAGGCTGGTCATAGTGGGGAGTAACTTAGACTAGTAACATATGCCATGTTACTAGTCTAGGTTCCTACCTTCATAGTGGGTAGTAACTTAGGCTACTCATAGTGGGGAGTAACTTAGACTAGTAACATGGTATATGTTACTAGTCTAAGTTACTACCTCCATAGTGGGTAGTAACTTATATGTGGTGTCATGCATTGTGTCATTTACTATGGTGTAGACTCATCTTGTCTTGGGGTGTGTGATGTTATGGTAACATAGCTAGTTACCACCTCACTCTCTTTCTTCATTCATTGTCATGCCATGTCACCAAAATGCTTTGGATTGTGTGATGTTACTAGCTAAGTTACTCCCACTATGAGCAGTCTTATATGTGGTGTCATGCATTGTATCATTTATTATGTTGTAGACTCATCTTGTCTTGAGGTGTGTGATGTTATGGTAACATAGCTAGTTACCATATCACTCTCTTTCTTCATTTATTAGCATGTCATGTCACCAAAATGCCTTGAGATGTGTGATATTACTAGCCATGTTACTCCCACTATGAGCAGTCTAACATCACACACCTCAAGGCATGATGAATCTACAACATAATAAATGATAAAATGCATGACACCACATATAAGTTACTACCCACTATGAAAGTAGTAACCTAGACTAGTAATATGACATATGTTACTAATCTAAGTTACTCCCCACTATGACCAGCCTAAGACTGAAGTCAAATACTAACCCGGTAATGGAACAAAAGATGGACCAAGTCGTATGTGACTGAGAAGATGTTGAACTCATATCATACCTTAATGTGTATTTATAGGCAATCAAGGTGTGGATTACTTAATGTGCACATCAAGTAAGCTAATGGTGTACACCCGGAAATTCAATTCGGCTCCCGGGTGCGTATGCTCCCTATACCAAAAAAATTATATTTCGAGTTGTCGAAAAATTTTGTCAAAAAATTCTACGTGTACATCTCCATAATATATGAGCATTCGTCAAGTTTCGCGAAAAATTAATATTTTTTGTGGTCTATGTAAAAATGAGAAAATTTATCTTGTAAAAAACATTATTTTTAGCACTGAGTTTTGTCTTTTTACACACGTCACATGGCAAGTCTATTTTTTATGAAACAACTTTGTGAGGGTGTAGCACGTGAAGATGTACGTGCGAATTTTTCGTTTCAATTTTTTTGAAAATTAAAATTTGTGTAAGATGAATTTCAAAATAGAGGGAGCATTTGCTCCCATGTTCCAAAACACCACTCCCGTGTACACCGTGCTAGCTTCAGATGGATTGGCAATGTGGAAGAAGATATATCATTTGTCTTTAGTTAGTACTACGTGCCTACACATCACCAGATAAAGTGAGACTAGCACACCCTGCAAAGATATTAGTACAAGGCAGTGGCAAATACAGCAACAGATACAGCATGATCTGCCAGATTGGTTTACATAAAGGGTGCAACAGATGCCGGGCTACGTGAACTTCAAACGTCGACCACAATAAGTGATAAGCTAGTGACTCAGTCTTCTGGAACATACTAAGGGTTCTTGGAGAAGCAGCGGTACGCGTTAAGTTTCAGGACGACGCTTAGTTTTTAGCTAACGTTGCTACTACTACATTAGGCAAAGTGGGGACCTTTCATGCATATTTCTGGCCTGGAAAAGCTTTGAAGCATCTGGAAGAACTCCTTGGCCTTGCTTTCAGTGACTGAGCAATCAAAAGTTACTGTCATCTCTTCTAGAACTACTGCCCATTCAAATAACCGTTTGATAAGAGCAGCTTCATGTTCAGTTCCTCTCAATTTATGGATTTCTACTCCTTGGAGGTGATTCAGCGCAAGTTCCTCGGTTTTCCAATTTGATGGATGCTCACAAACACAGCCTGATGGGCACACTGGTTGTACCTGAAACAAGGTGCATATCCATATATATCAGCTTAATAAGAGTAGCCGATGTGATTTAATGGCATGCATACGTATGATGGAACTAGAAGTTCTAAAGCTAGTGGGACATGTCTTTAACAAAAATACAAAATACATGGAAAACCATGTGAAGCCATCCTACTGCAGAGTATATGATTATTCTGTTCAAATATGAAGTCAGGCAACAAATATTTTAATACGTACACGGTCAGGTACTGTGCAATCGATTGAGCATATTGGACAAGATCTTAAATTCACCTTAGGCCGTTGTTATCGTCTTATTGATGCAATGTTTAAAAACAAATACCCAAAGAGTTATTGTATATTAATATTATCTCCTGAAAATCCTATTTATCAAGATTGAGCCAGACATGCAATGACTCAGTATAATTCACATAGCTGCCATATATTTCTAGCGAGAGCTGCTAAGTGCCAACATAGCAGGATTCTATCAGATTGCCTGATTAGTTGATTGATTCCATCATATTCCTTGGTTGTGTATTTTGTGTTTTGAACTACGAAGATTGTCTTGAATCATATCAAATCCAACAATGAAAACTGAAACAATTTGTATATCATCTGGCCCTACTGCACTAGTAAGTTATCAACTGTCGTTAACCAAAAGAAATTATCAACTATGTAGAAGAGCATACCCTGCAAAAAAAAAATTCCAGTCAGAAAAGAAGAGCACTAAAAGATTATACTAAAATACAGAGGGTAAGACTTCGCCCCCACTAAACCATAATCCTGGCTCCGTCCCTGGCCACACCCACCTCTCACTGTGAGGGTGGCCAGCAGATTAAAGACCTTACTGTCTTTCAACAAACCATCTCCTACCATGCCTTCCCACTCCACCCAACCTAACAATCAAACCAAGAGTCGCCCTCGAGAGAGATGAGAGATACAGAGAGATGAACAATCGGAGAACGGTCTTAGGGCGAGAAGACAAAACAAAGGAGGAGTTCCGCTTCATTGATGGAGAAAATCCTGAATCATTCATCGCCTGATAAGTTTGTTCATTTCAAACAGACCAACCATATATTTTCACATATATAATTTGGAGCAAAGCTTAGGCGTGCCAAGAAATATGAATGCATACCAGATATCAGACAAACAAGTAAGGATAGTATTACCTCGGGTTGGCTAGCTGCACCAGCAAGTGTAAGTCGCAGCTTTCTCACACCAGTACATATCCTGAGAACATGAAACACACTGGCTCCAAAGGAATGTACTACTGGCCGTATAGTCAGGTACATGCGTGTAATCTCCGGGAGCTTTGTAATGTCTCCCATCATGTAGTGCCGATCAGTAATATCCTGGTGTGGTTTCGTGCAAAGACAACAAAAATGTGTCATTTCTGACAGTTAGCAATGTCTTGGTGTAAATACATGGGAAGTAAGTTAAAATGATAATTAATAATGAATGGAAAGGACATGAGAATCTCCTCTACGAAGTCAATAAACCACAACAAATGGTTCTTTTATGCTAGCAAGCCTGTGCACATTGGGCGCTTGCAGTTATCTGGGCGCTATGGCTATGTAGAAATGACAAGATTTTTAACGATAAAAACTGTTCTTTGTTGCAGGTCATCTACAGATGTACAGGTATTCTCCGTTCGTGGTTACCTCTTCAGCGGGCGGAGAACCGAGACCTATTTACGGAGGTCTGTACACGGTTGGAGGCTACGGCGAGGGATACTTTTTCCCGACATGGGTGGCAGCATAGTCTAAGGATTGAAGCTCCACACTCGTCTTAGGCGTTATATAGTTTATCGTCTCGATATGTATTTCGCTTTTTTACTTTTATTGCTCGTTCTGGACATTTGAAACAGCTGTGTGCATCCTGGTTATGCAGAGGCTGGATGTAATTGCTTGCCAAAGTAATAAAACATCCTTTATCGAAAAAGCAAGCCTGTGCACATATGCTCTCCTGAATAACCAATACGCTAGGGCAGTGTAGTGGTTCGTAATGTCAACATTAACTACTCACAGGTAGAAAAAGGTAACACCATCCCATATAACAAAAAGCTACTATGAAGGACAAATGAGTGGTTGCGTAAGCCATGTTTCAGAGATACCAGCAAACAAAATAAGTGAGAATTTTATTATATTCCTATGGCTAATTCCATAATCTGGACTCCAATTTTTCGCAATTATGGCGTAACTCAAATAAAAATGAACTCACCATTGCATAGAGAAGCATGAAACTTAGACTCTGGACGAGCTTAAAGCGCTGTACAAGTCTCACAAAGAAAATATTAGGATGATGTCCATGGTTTGCATATACATGAAAAGGGAGTGGGGCCAGCCACTTTAGATTATCTATGTTGCCAAACTGGGTGGAGCTTGGGTGATAGACATCGCTCCAACCAAGGGACTCCAGGTTAGGGGCAGAGATGTTTGTAGCAGATTGATGACGACTCAAAATAAAACAGGCGGTCACACTTAAGAGTATGAGTGCCGGTGCCATAACATTGAGCTGCTTCAGCGGTTGCAGATTTGCCAGCCTCAATTGCTTGAGAGACTCTGAATGAATGGTTAAGATGCCCACACCAAGCTGCAGATGATTTAGATCGATTTCTAGAAGGGAATCCGAGTGGATTGCAAAGATGCCTACACGCCAGGCATGATGGACAGCGAGTGTCCGTAAGACCGGGCAGCGTGGCGAGGAGACAACATCACCGAGCATGGAGGAACCATGTAGATCGATGCGATCCAGGTAGAGATGGGCGAGCCGGGCAAATACTCCGGAAGGCAGCACGGCGATGCCAATGTACCCTAGTGACAGGTGCATCGAGGTGGCCTTCTCGAAGCAGGGCAGCTCAAGGTGGCCTCTTTCCTCGGCCTTGTCCTCTGTCTCGTTCAGGAGGAGTAGGCTGCCGGAGAGGCGGCGCGCGGCCATGGCAAGCCAGGGCGCGACGGACTCTGCATGGGCGTCGATGAGTTCAACACCGAGGGCGCGGAGGACCGGCGCTTAATGGGCGGTAAGTGCGGAGCGTACGCGCTGGGGGTTGCGGGGGAAAGTAGAGCCCCGGCAGGATGGTCCATAGGCGGCGCCAGGGAGTGGCGAGGACGCTGGTCCGCGCGGCGGCGGCGGCGTCGAGCAAACCCGTACCGGACGCATGTGCAACCTGTGCACCGGCACAGGGCCTCCAAATTAGTGGGGCCTCCACTTTATGCATTACTGCTACCTACCAGTAAGAAATAATGCCAATATTAGACTCATGCTCGTGCAAAGCTCTATCTCTCTCTTTAAACTAGAGGTCCTCGATCGATTCTCTAGCTCCACCTGATTAATTTCTCTTCAGTTAATAGCTACCATGGCACGCTCCACTCTCAAGCTTCAACGAGTCAACGACTACTTCAGTAATTGTTTTTCAGCGGAGACAAGTTATTTATTTGACTAAATTAGCTCCCTATAGTAATTGTCTTACTATTCTACAACGACAAAAACATAGTAGCAAGTAAAAACAATATTATGGAACTAATTGAAGATGATGTACTGCTCCCTATGTTTGAAAATACATGACCTTCTTGGGTTTTCCTCGCTCTCCAACTAGAAAATTCAACCAATCCTTTATAAATACATAAGCAATTACAGAAAAATTACATGATATTTTCCATCCAATCTAATGCCACAATGTACGTAATAAATTATACTACTTTTTATATGAAAATATAAAAACTATTAAACTTGCTTTCATAATTTACTTATGTTGCATTTGAAAAAATAACTTAGGTTATCTTAGGTATAATTTTAATTTTGCACAGGGCCTCCAATTTCTCAGATACAGCCCTGGCGTCGAGGAGCTTGAGAAGGATACTGATAAGAACGTCGTCAGGAAGCACACTGAGGCGGTCCTCGCCGTCACCGCCATCGGAGAGCTTGGCAGGGATCTGCCCGTCGCAGTGCTCCATAGAGGAACCGAGGATGGATTTGGTGAGCCTCGCCACGCTTGAGAGATGGAGAGGGAGCAGGGGTCAGGGGAGCTGGTCGCCGAGCAGTCGCCGCCGCCGGTGGATGGGAAAAGTGACTGGTTGGAGCCGCCGCCGGTGGATGGGGAAAGTGACTGGTTGGAGCCGCCGCCGATTCACATATGCCAGTGTTTTTTTTTTTGATATGACATATGCCAGTGGTTAAAACAAACAGTGGGCTTTGCTTGGTTGTGGGCTGTCCCTCGAGATGCAAACGCAGCTCAAATACACGCTTCGGATGCCTCTATGCGTCTTGTCACCACGGGCCCACCTGGCAGCGGGCGCGAGGGCTGCTTCGGTTGCATCGCTTTTTTTCCTTCCGCGTCTGCACCATGGTTATCAGTGCGGCGCCAGGAATGGCGCCGCCTCGTCTTCTGTAGACGCGGCAGGTTTGGCGAGCGGCGGCTCACCTTCTGCGTCGCCATCAATGGCGTGTCTGACCTTTAAAAGGGCGACCAGCATCGTCCATGCCATCGCCCCACACCCTATATACCACTGTCGCACCCCCACGAAAACATGCCTCGTCGCCTAGCCACCACATTTGCCATGACGAGTCGCGTCGGCGGGGGCGGGCAGGCTCCCCCGCCTCCACCTCCCCCGACCGACAACTATGACACCGACGAGTTCGACGTGTTCGACGAGAACGAAGATAGCGAGGATGACGTCATCGATGCGACGATGAACACGCAGTTCATGGCTGGCGCGGAGCAGGAGGCGGAGGAGGAGCGGGCAGCCCACACGGCGTTCAACACAGAGCAGCAACACCGCCAGGAGGCCGTGGACGGAGAGGAGGAGTCAGACTACGACGACTACTGGAGCGGGCCTGACCCTGAAGAGAAAACGGCAGAGAAGATGGACATCCTCGCGTGATTCGAGACGGGAGGCAATGACGGGGCCGGGTCGTCAAGCGCCCCGAGAGACGACGAGTAGGATAGGGGCCCAGCCATTTTCATTTTAGTATTTATTTCTTCCATTTTCCGTTTATTCCCTATGCAAATTATGCTTTTCAATTGAATGAAAAATTATGTAACAAAATTATGCATCGGGGCGCTGGGAGCACCCTAAACCACACGGACATAAATGCCGACGTAAACAGACGCAACCAATCAATTTTGATGTCCGATTTACATCGGCCCGCTGGAGATTCCGTGAGAACATGAAGAAATAACCCAGTGGCTCGACGCAAAAGACCAACGTGTTCGCGAAAACCTATTCGTACCCTAAACTTGGGGCAGCAATTACGTCACTGCATACATAACACAAACCACGCACATATCTTCCTTCCGCCACTTCGGGCCTGCCAAGAAGCGGGACAACGACCACTTTGCCTCATGCACACGCTGGTGTCATTGCGGATTCATCAATGGCTGGCTTCGGCTTCAGCTGCAGAACATATCTAGTGCTATCACCCCTTTAGATGCTACCGTGCTACCGTATAAAAAAACGTATTTTATACGTGTCAAAAAATAATACGAAAAATTGTGAGTGCTCATGAAGCATGTCCTTACAACATCCCAAAATTTCATGCTGATTTTCTCTTTTTTGTTTCTCAGTGTCCATGTCGATTTTGGATATGAATTCATATTCATGCTAATTTTTTCTTTTTTGTTTCTCAGTGTCCATGTCGTTTTTGGATTTGAATTTTTGGGATGTTGTAGGGACATGCTTCATGAATACTCAAATTTTTTCGTATAATTTTTTGACACGTATAAAATACGTTTTTTTGTACAGTAGCACGGTAGCATGCAAAGAGGTGGTAGCACTAGATATCTTCTCCAGGACTGACCTACTCCCACCGTGCGCCTCCTTGTTAACATGAACATGGCGTGGGCGCTCTACCTTCAAGGATAGGGGCAGGGTAGGAGGACCCCAGGTACGGGCTCGACTCGTCGACATGGGACACCTACGTCAGCTTTGTAGTAGGATTCGTGGCGCTGCGCTGAGTTCCTCGACGACGACCAGTACGACTACGACGCTGCCCCCGCCTGTCTGTGGACTAGACGTGCAGATGGAGGACGAGGAGGAGTCGCCTGCTGCCGAGAGAAACTCTTCTTCGACAAGGATATAACAGGTGAGAAGGTCCGGTATGACACCTACAACTGTTTTGGCTACCTTGCTTACTTGGCGGAGAAGGCATGTGAGAATACGTTATAAGAGCATCTCCAACAGGCGCTCTAAATTTTGGTGCTGTAAATTCACTTTACAGCGCGCTCCATCCATGTTTTGCGCGTGAGGGCATATTCACCTCCAACAAAAGCTCTAAACCTTGGAGCTGTAAAAATCCGTAGTTATTTCTGCGCGCGACTTATACATCGCGCTCTTTCCGGTGCGCTAGATATAGTGCACGACATAGCGCTTTTGCGCAAAGCTGTATTTTACAGCGCCGGTTACAGCACCTGTTGGAGCATTATTTTGCGTCCACGCGCTAAATCGGTCACTTTTTTAATACAACACGGGATAGAGCGTCTGTTGGAGATGCTCTAAGTGATATCCTTTACCGCAGACCAGAGGCGGATCCAAGGGGGGGCGAGCGGTGGCCAGGCCCCCCCTATGCTTCGGCCTCCCCCAACGTAATGTAGCAGGGGCCACTACTAGGCATATACTTTATTTGGTCTTAACACTCCGGCCATTAACCCAAGGCATAATTCTTAATTCCTAATCGGCCCAGCCCAAAGCAATTAGTGAATGGCCGGAGGCCACAATGCCACTCACCTATTAGCCTAGGGCGTCTGTCTACGCAAAACTGATCGCTTGATGCACGTACCTAACTCCTGGTCGATTCAGTTTCCCAGCACACCAGCACTACGCGATCTCATCTAATGGATTATAATCTCCTCCTTGTCCATTGCATAGCCGCACAAGACATCCTGGTTGAGCATCGCCTCCGCACAGGGTTCGATCGATCTATCTTAATTATCGATTGTTGTCGTCCGCGCATCACGCCGCCACACCCTAATTCCTAGCCAGATCATGCCAAGGTATTGACGCATTGTTGTTTACGAATTCACCTTCTAGTTTGATTATAATGAATCCAATAATTGCTATGTGCTAGTCTAATTTGCCAACTTTAATAGTCTGATCTGTATTGATAAGCAAGTGAGAGCACATATGAACCAAAACACCGTCGCCGGTTCCAGTTTAGTTGGTTCAAGCAATTACCTTGGCTAGAGTATTCATCGTCTTCAAATCGTAACTACCAAACTCAGTGTTTCGAGAATTTCGAAGATCGACGTTGATGAGGTAATTGACTTGTTTGATAGGCCAAGTCGTAGATCTACATTCAAGCTAGTAGAAATGTAGTTTTCTTATTAAGTATTGTTACAATTTGATATCCATAATATGTACTTATAAGACTTTCATGTTATATCCTTTCTATGATCAATGTATGTGTCGCCATGTCCGCCCCCCCCCCTATGGTCAAATCCTGGATCCGCCCCTGCCGCAGACGCTGTGAGAATATGTCAATAGACCTTGAAGTCGATGTTACATACCTTTTCAACCGTCGGAGGCGCCGGACCGCTTTCTACATGTGAGCAGTGCTGGTTTTACGAGGAAATGAATAGTGCAACTTAACTTTTTTTTTTTGCTTCACATCGGCAGAACTGCTCGAAAATTGCCGCACATTTCATTCCAAGTTTGATCTATTAAAAATTCAGTAAACACATTCCGTCTTCATACAAAAAAATAAATTACAATATTACCATAAACATCTAATTGATAAACCAATAATGCTACACCTACGAACTCAAACTTACGGAATCAGGCTACGGGATTACGTGGAGAAAAGGCAGAGAATCATGGCCCTATAATTACGGGGCGTCAAAAAAATTGAACCAGCCCGGTGGCTCCACATCAGTCCGTAACTTTTTCCGTAACAAACCTGCCGTAAGTCTAGCATTATTGTTGATAAACTAAACGATTTTGCCGGATCCATCGTATGCGGAGCCCTTGCTGGCGTTTGAGGCCACGACATCGTCCACGGCGGCCGAGCCGAGCATACGCGGCGCCGCGGCGAACATCCGATGTCGTAACATGTCGTCTGACATAACATCCCCTTTGTGGCGCAAAGCCAGGCCTGCGCCTGGTATTCAAAAATGTCAGCGATGTCCAAAGGGCCAAGGCCTCCACTCCATGCGCCTCTACGCGGTGTCCAGGGCGGCCATGTGTATCGCTGCGGCGGCTCGCGCCATGTCTTCAGAGGTAACCTTCGACTCGGGAGCAGCGAAGCCGGGGAGGTCCTTGCGCTCGAGCACTTCACGCACAACGGCCGCCAATCGTTTGCCATCGCGCACGGGAAAGAAATACTCCATTTCGCGCGATGGACCACTCCCTGCTCTGAAGAAGATGCTTAATCCTTGCGCACTTCCATTTAAGTTTTAATGTCAAACGAGAAATGTTGAAAAGGATGAGCGGATGCGGGATTCTAGTGTGGAGTGGAATAGTCGACGGCGTTGGGCGAGCAATTTTCTTAATTATAGGGCTCAACCAGACATGAAGAGTTGGCGTGAATTCTGACAGTAAAAAGATAACGAGATAAATCTCTCAGATTTATCTGATATTTGTTGGACTTTTTAAGACATTCTCATAGTTCGGAGTGATCAAGGCCTAGATGGTTCCCGACATACACTACGGGAAAAATAGGCGTCGTCGTGCAGCCTTTCTTTGCCGTGTGTTCCCGCACGGCAAAGATTTCTTTGCCATGCGCATAGATAAAAACGCACGGCAAAGATCTTGGCCACGGGAAAGATAGACACGAGCGCACGGCAAAGATACGATTCACGGCAACGATGGAAGAGGACGCACGGCAAAGAAAGGTGCACGGCAATGACCCAACACACCGCACGACAAAGATTCGGTGCACGGCAAATGCGTTAGGCATTGCCGTGCAATGTTGGCGCACGGCAAAGTAGTCTTTGCCTAGTGTTTTTAACAAACGCACGGAAAAGAAGGCTTTGCCTAGTGTAAGCGCACGGCAAAGATGTAAAAACTAGATTTTTTCTCATCTCAAAAAGTGTGGCGTGGTATAGTTATCAACAAACAGAAACTTAGCCCAGTGGCAAGGTTGCATGCTTTCCCTACTCTGCGGTCCTAGGTTCGATTCACAGACCTTTGCCGTCAATGGCATTGCCGTGCGACCTTTGTCGTGCGGCGTCGCACGGCAAAGGCTTTGCCGTGCATATAGGGCCCTTTGCCGTGACAAATTTTCCCGTAGTGATACACAAGGTAGATATAAGAGAAACCATCTATAAATCATAAAAAATCATGTAATGGATAGTCCCTCGATACACAAATATCAAAATTATTAACCTCGATCACTATAAAATAAATCAAACAAAAGATATGATAAATAAGAAAATTCGAGGAACATAATGCAGTTGGCTATTATATTGGAAGTAAGAATAAGCCATAATTACTTTTAAAAAGAATAAGCCATAATTCTGACGGGAGGCTATAAGTGTACATCAGAAGTACGCCTATCTCTGATAGGCCTTTATGACTTATGAGGCCCGTGACAGACATATTAGGGTACTAGTCTCTTAAAAGCAAGGTTTAAAATAGCGTGCTAAATAAAATAGCGTTAGGCTATTTCAAACGCTATGGACGCTATATCGTTCTAATTACGTGCTATGTTTCAAATAGCGTTTAGAAAAAAGACCAAAAATAGCCTAAAAATAAAAGATTTTGTTAAAAAAGGTTTGATATTTAGTCAAAAAATGACTGAATCATGCATACATAACCACGTACAACAAGTTGATCTTTAATTTTTCAGAAGGCTAACATCATCATTCCACAAGGCAACAACATAATATAAATTATTTATTACTCCCTCCGTTTCTTTCTATAGTGCCTATTGTATTTTGGCACGGAAATTAGCGGAAGCCATATTTTGACATAAAACCCCCTAGCGATCTTAGAGACAAAATAGGAAACTGAAATCAGATCTCAGAAAATAATCCTGTTTCTATAACAGATCGCGTCATGTACTCCCTCTCTCCCGCGATTCTTTCCATAATCAGATTGGTTTCCACATTTTGTGGACGGGAATAGATTGGTTTCCACATTTTCTGGACGGGAATAGATTGTTTTCCAGATTTTCTGGATGGGAACAGATTCATTCCCAGATTTTTTGGACGAGAACAGATCGGTGGAAGGAGTTCTTTGCAAAAAAAACATAGCTTTACTCTTATATTCTGAAACAAAAGTGAAAAAACAATAGACATTATAGAAAGGAACGGAGGGAGTAAGAATCATCAAAATTAGCGATATATTATGTTCTAATCTAGAAGAGGAACCAACAGATTGCAGTTCATCACCTAAAAAAGTGAAAGCAACTTAGCTTGAAAAAATAGCACGCTAACGCTATGAAGTTTTAGCACGATATAGCATGTTATTTCACAAATAGCACCATAGCGAGCAAAATTACTAAAATTTAGCGAGGACCCTCCAAATATGCTATAGCGTGCTATTATCGGAGAAATAGCGCGCTATTTAAAACCTTGCTTAAAAGCAATATTATCATGTAACTTGTCTGGAAATTTTAGTATATCCAAAAATTCTGACAATGTAGATATTGACCTCTCAAATTTATCTCATATTTTTTGGACTTTGAAAACATCCTCATAGTTCTAAGTGATCAAGGCCCGGATAGTCGGCATTCACAAGGTAGGTATAAGAGAAAATCTCTATAAATCATACGAAGGGTGTTCTTTAAGAAGCCCTGGATACACAAACATCAAAGTTGCTAACCTGAATCGCTACAAAATAAATCCAAACTAAAGATAGAGCAAAGAATAGAAAATTGGAAGAAATTTTGAAACATGAACTTTATTCACAACTTAGATAAATAATGACAAGTCCAAGAATAAATAATACTCCTTCCGTCCCCAAAAGAATGTCACAAAGAGCCTCCGGAAGACGTCCTCGTAGTCTTTAAAAGCCTGCATAAACGGCTCCGTCAAGTAGTGTTAACTATGATCGTTGAACGCGATTTGGCTAGTGACATATTTGTAGTATAGCATATTATACTTTCTGTTTGGTAATATTATCCGTTTGATCTATACTGCAAGATCTTTGTGAGTAACGTGGCATGTATATTGTTTCAAGATCTTCATTAGTAACGCGGTGTTAACATCGTTTGGAGTACTACTCTCAATGCCTAATTAATTATTTAGGTTGCTTTTTTGTTGTCGTAGCTATGTACTAGTATATTGTTAACATCGTTTGGAGTACTCTCAATTAATAACAATTAATTATTAAGGTTGCTTTTTTTTGTCTTAGCTAACAACCACTTGCTCTCTATAAATGCAGACATATACGCGCGCACCATCTTATATCCAAATCACGGGTGGATGGTTAACAGCGGCCGCTCATCAGTCATCAGTTCGATCAGTCTAATTGTGGTGAGTACTTTTCCGCGCTATTAATCCTACGGTCAATTGCCATCCTTTTGATTATTTATGCGTTTATATTTAAGCTATAGCTCGTTTGATCACAGTGTTGAGCCGATGATGAGCTGGTGGTACAATGTCATGAGGATCGGCAAGAAGACGTCGTGGCCGGAGGTGGTCGGGATGCCCGCCGACGAGGCAGAGAACATCATCCGCAAGGACAAGCCTGACGCCACCATCATCATCCTGCCTGAAGACTCACCGGTGTTCCTGGACCTGAGGACCGACCGCGTCCATGTTTTCGTCAATACCGTCGCCGGCGTGCCAACAGTCGCTCGCACGCCACGTGTTGGGTAGCCAGCTATATAGGGAGCTCTGAAATTACTAATAAATTCGTAGCTTACGATCATCTACCAGAATGATCGTACGGTGTTTTGTTCTGATGTTCAATGCTTATATATATAAATCATGTGTCTGTGACGGTATATGAAGCTTTGAACTAAATTTAACTTCTGAGGCAGCCAAGAAGTGCATCCGAGATGGCCGCCAGACTCATTAGCTGGAATACGTGGATATGGCTCCGTTTGGGACACATGTGGTGGTACTGATCACACAAGTACGGGACAAGATTCAGGGGTACATTGAAGTTGTATGATGATGAGGCTCTGCAGTGCAGAACATCCTTTTGACAAAAATGGATCCTCAGCTGAGAGGAGATGAGGATTTCTATCTCAGAGATGCGCATTCCATCAAACTGTTCCTTTGTTGGAAGGTACTAAAGCCAGTTAGAGGGGCTAAGGATTGGATTGGGCTCAAGCGATTGCTCAATCTATATACTCTCCAAGGGATCTTCACATCAGTGTTAATGGTGGTTGCAACTTACAACTCCGTGTCAAAACCTATTCACCCTTTTTTGCTTGAGATAGATAAGCATCACTTTATCTGGTGATGTGTAGGCACGTAATACTAACTAAAGACAAATTGGATATCCTCTGCCACATTGGCGCTATCCATCTGAAGCTAACATGTTGTACATCATTAGCTTACCTGTTGTGCACATTAAGTAATCCACACCTTGGTTGCCTATAAATACACATTAATCTGATAATATGAGTTCAACATCTTCTCATAGTCACAGACAATTTGGTCCATCTTCTGTTCCATTACCTTGTTAGTGTGTTACTTCTCATTCTTCGGTTCTATTACTAGATTCTCCCAAGTGCGCTTGTGTAACTATTTCTATAATTTATTTTGATCTAGAAACTAATCGGCGAATATGAGCTCCGAGGCCAGCAGCCAGGCCGAAGGGAGAGCTGCCACCGGTGGCGAGAAGACGTCCTGGCCGGAGTTGGTAGGGAAGTGCGTGA
Organism: Lolium rigidum; assembly: GCF_022539505.1. NCBI lineage: Eukaryota > Viridiplantae > Streptophyta > Magnoliopsida > Poales > Poaceae > Lolium > Lolium rigidum. Next base: position 50,258,746 of record NC_061511.1, on the reverse strand, counting down.
AGGACGCCAAGGAGGTTATTTTGATGGACAAGCCAGACGCGAAGATCGTCGTGGTGCCGGCGGGGTCACCGGTGACAATGGACTACCGCACCGACCGTGTCCGCCTGTTCGTCGACACCGTTGTCGAGGTCCCCCATATTGGCTAGCTTCTTGGGAGCTCGCCGAGGCATACATACATGCAGCTTGCTCTCTTCTTGGACTTACCAAGTTTGAGATACCGCTAGATCATACAATAAAAATCTGTACCTCTACATGCAGATTGCTCTCTTCTTGGATTTACCAAGATTGAGATAGCTAGATCATATAATAAGAAGCTGTTGTTCTCTTAAAGGAAAGTTTTTAATGAGCTTGTGTGCAGAGACGTGGTCCCTTAATTTTTGGACAGGATTTTGTGCAATATCGATTGTAGCAAAAATTCTACAAAATAACCACAGATATATCAACACTATTCTATGTAATACATAAAGAATAGAGGAACATACATACATTTTGTAGAAATCTCTCCTTTTTGTTTCTCCAAAATGGCATAACACATCGCCCGTACGTGGCAGTGTGCGCCTGCACAAGGCCTCCAAATCAGCTTGGCCTCGAATTTATTTCTTCATACTACTATGAGTACAACATTAGTACTCATTAGAACTGCTAATACATGTTTACTCACTAATCAATGCATTAAGCTAGGATCTCATTGATCTAACTCTGTTGGGCCCACCTTAAACGGGCCTCCATCTTTCGGTGTATGTGCGCGAGCGGAATTCCTCTTCCTACGATTGTTGCTCCCGATTCTCCACCTCTACATCCTAGCTACTCCCTTGGAACTTTCTACGGGTGCCAGTAGAAAAAGACCAACCTTTAAAAAGGAAAACTAAACCACCACAGAACGACATGTGGCAACATATACTGTTTCCGCGCGCGCCGACGTACACGCGGGCTCGCCCACCACGCGCCTCGCGTACTCGCGCTCGTCGCACAGCGCCTCGTGTACTCGCGCCTTGTGTACTCGCGCTCGTCGGACAGCGTACTTCCCCGCGCGAGTCTCTCCATCGCGTGCATGCCGTGGCCCTTCCTGGGCGTAATCCCTGCCCTGCACCACGCATGCATGCTAGCACATCTGCACATGTATGCTACTAGTTTAGGTAGGAGTACAAGCTGTATCTACTTTAGTTTTTGACACGTGAGCTCAGCTACAAGTTATATACAAGTAACATACAACATAAGTACCTTACAACACACGAGTACAGTTATGTACAATACACGAGTACAGTTGCGAACAACAGACGAGTACAGTTGCACACATGGGGCGAGTACAAGTACAGTCACGCACACGAGGAGGTACAGTCGCGCACACGAGCAGGTACAGTCGCACACACAAGCAGGTACAGTCACGCACAACACACGAGTACAATTGAACACACGAGCGAGTACAAGTACAGTCACACACACGGGCAGGTACAAACGCGCATACGAGCAGGTACAGTCGTGAACACGAGTAAGTACATGTACAGAAGTACAGTGGCGCACACGAGCAGGTACAGTCGCGTGTAAGTACAGTGCATGATCCCGCACACGGGCGAGTACAGGTAGCGAGTAAAAGGGAAAAATTGCACCGAATACACTAAAAACAGAAGTACTTATCAGTTGAAACACGAGTACAGTTAGGTACACACCACAGGTACAATCATAATATTATTGGAAGTACGAAAGAAAAAAAAAGTATCTCCAAACCTATCAACATGGGATCTAGTTTTGAAGATCTCGACGCGAGGATCTCAAAAGTGAAAACGGTTCGTAATTTAGACTTACGGTTCTCGAGATATTTCATTTTAAAAAAACGAATCTAGAAAATAAAGGAAAAAACGCAGCCCCCTCTACCTTCTCTCTCCTCCCTCATCCCCACTTTGCTTCTCCTTGCGACACGTGGCGAGCAGGGAGACCACTTCCCAGAGATTTTCTGGCACCACAGCGCGCCACTTGTCGCGCGCGGAGCGAGTTATCTTTTCTTGGCGAAGGTCGGCTTTTTTCTAGAGTTTTCGACTTTCTACCCTTAAGTAATATTTTACCCTTATATTATCTAGGCCTAATTTTAGGCTTCACACTGGACCTCCATTTTCTCGGGTACAACCCTGAACATATCACACTGAAATTTAGCAGATTAAGGTTACTTTAGCACCGAAATATTATTTTCTGATACACTGGAATATTTAAACAATCAAGTTTTGTAGGTACATCCAGGTAAAAATTCCAGTCGGGAGTATTTGGGAGAGCACAAAATACTAAGGTTCGGGTGTATACATGAGTGTGCCGTATATATTCTTTTATGTGTAAATGTGCCTAAGACATATATGCATATGGTACTCCATGCTTATCATAAATTGAGTTAGATATAGGGACATCCCATGTGGTTTAAGATAAAAACAAATACTTATTTACCTTTTTTTAAACGACTTAAACATAAAACAGCTCACACAATATAGAATACAAATGTAGCTGCAGTAATAAGTACCTATAAATCTCTGCAATTGCAGAGGCTTTTCGAATAATAATCGTGGCCAATTTCAGAATCACCCTGGGCTTGTCTTCAACTCGTTATGAGTGTGTTTGGCAGTCTGTCTGGAGGCCAACCAGATCTACAAAGAAACAATTTAAATACCCCCTCGATTTATATTACTTGATACTGATATAGATGTATCTAGACACATTTTAGTTGTAGATATATCTATTTCAGCATCAAATAATATGAATCGGGGCCGATCCTGGAACCGTCCCGTCTCCTCGCGTCGCCTTCTCCTGGCGACCGAGGGGGTGGAACCCTAGCCACCGCCACACCCCCTCCCCACTCCCGTCTCCTCCTCCTCGTCGCCCCCCGAGGCGCCGGCGGCCAAGCTCGCGACGCCGGTGAAGGGGGCGGCGGGGCTTTTGGCTCTCGGCCCTCCGGCGGAGAGATCGGGGGAGGAACTCGCGCGGAGATCGTCTCTACCGGCGCGGGAGCTCGGCCGGCGCTTCCTGCTCTGTTCTTCTCCGGCTGGAGCGGACGTGGGCCATGGTGGTGTCCGGCGGCCCCCTGTTCCGGTGGGAGCCTGGGATCTGAGGCGGCAGCCTCGAAGGTTGAGGGCGGCACCGCCGACGGCAGGGGCGCCTGCCGGTGTTGTGGGCTGCTCCTCTTGGCTGCGCGGGCGGCGAGGGAGCAGAGGCTGCTGCTCGTGGGGCGGAGGACCCCGTCCCCCACCTCAGATCTGAAGACGGTGATTCCCTGCAATGCGGTTCCCAACCTGGTGTGGCCGGTGCCTGGCGAGCTCGCCAGGTCTGCAACGTCGGGCGTCGGGATTGGAAGCGCTGGGCCGGGGGGAACCCTTGACCGACGGGGCGGTCACGTTGGCGACGACGCTCTGCGCAGTGCCCCTCCCTGGAGGCGGCGACGAGGTTCTTCTTCCTTCCCCCCCCCCCCCTCCTCCACCCGGGTGAAAACCCAATTCTTTCGGAATGGGCGACGGCGGCGTGGTGACGCCGTTCCCTTGCTGAAGGTGCCGCCTTGGTTGGTGGAGGGGTGACGAGCTGTGTGTTCCGGGGGTTGCCTGTGGCGGCTCTGCCGTGTCTTCGGTCGGCGGCGGCAGTTCTAAAGTTTGCGTCTTGTTGGTTGATCTGTGCGGCGGTTGTAGATGTTGTCCGTGGGTTCGCGTGCGGAGGTGCTCCTGTTGCTTCCCCTGATCTGGGCTAGTGTCCAGTATGACCTCCGTGCTCTGGGGAGCTTTTCCCCCTCGCGACGGTGCGGCGCCCTCGATCCTGGGCGAGAAGGAAGGGTCCTTCTTCGGAGGCGGGAGCGGGTGCTCTTACTTTGACGGCTCGCCATGTGATGACGAAGACTGGTGCGCTCCAATGGCGGTCCTTCCCGGCGTGTCTCCTCCTATGTTGATCAAGCGGATGGACGAGGGTCTCGGCCACATTGCTGTGTTTATTGTTGTTGCTTTCTTGTGGTGTGAGTTGCCTGTAAGCTGATCTTCAACACTATGTACTTTGCCGATGTGGCGTTATTAATTTAACGCAGGGCCTAGGCCTACTGTTTAAAAAAATTATATGAATCGGAGGGAGTATTAGATTTCTTTGAAGGGAGAAGCTCGAGCGAAAACGATTGCTCAGTCTGTCTACGTTCTCAGGGGTATTCGTATTAATGTACATGGTTATAACTTTCGAGTATACCAACATTCATTCGTTCTTTTTTAGTTGAGAGAGATCATTCTTTTCTGCTCGAGATAGATAAGCATCACTTTATCTGATGATGTGTAGGCATGTATTACTAACTAAATGACAAATGTGGTATCTTCTGTCACATTTCCACCTTCCTGTAAAGCTACCATGGATTACAAAACTAGTTTAGTTTTCGAATACGTTAAATAATCCAGCTTGATTTTCTATAAATACTCATTAAGCTGATGATATGAGTTTAAACATCTTCTCACAGTAGCTGTCAGGTTGGTTGATCTTCTGTTCTATAACTACTTTACAATGCAAGTTTGTGACTACTTGAGTTGCTCATGTCCCCAAGGACGGGTAGGAAGCCCGCGAGCTCGCCAGCCAACACACATATATACAATTTTCTCTCTTAGCTTTACAAAGGTTGAGATAGCGTAGATCAATAAGAAGCTGTAGCATGCTAATTGCATGAGTAACATGAAAATATGGAGAGCGCACAATATGGTTTAGGTTGCATGTAAGCTTGATTCTCATCAATAAGACATGAAGTACTATGTATGTTGCTCTATCTATGCATCGATCGGTGTGACATATGAGTATCATACATATGCATTTGGGACTTCCCATATGATCTTTATTACTTCATGTCCTCTGTTCCCAAAAGAGTGCAATGCACAGAACAAAAAACGCTTATAAAAGTTAAAAAGTTCATCGCAACAGCCTCAATCACATAATCTATTGTGTTTGCCAATGCTAGGATATAAGTTCCCTGAATTAGTCACATCTATATGACTTATATCCTTGTATTTCAGTGCTCAAGCATATAGACATATGGACGACACTCTGACATGTCTTGCTGATTGTTCCGATCCATCTACATATATTTCTTATCAACATATATCCAGGTCCATAGCCTTGTAGTGGCGTTGCGTTTTCGTAATTGGTGGCGTTGATGTGGCATGCATGCCACTAAATTGGTGTCACTGTTACTCCATCGTAGTGGCATTGACGCGCCACACCACCATTCAGGCGAATAATGGTGGCATTCAACCTAGCAATGCAACCAGATACACATTTTTGTGGCGCTTCCGACGCGCCACTAAATGATACAATAGTATAAGCAACACGCCAGCATTTGATATTTTCGATTTCAAATAAATTGGTTGTGAAAATTAGTGGGGAATCCGATTTAGCGGTTAATAAATAAAGAGTTAGAGCAGCCGAAACTCCATGTCGAACGAGGCAAGAAGAGCAATGCACGGAAAAAACGAACTAGCTATTTTGGGATTTTTCCTCTCCGATGCTATTGCGCCCCCGCGGCAAGGTCCTCCAACGTTGTGCGCGCGCTAAACAGTCTGCAGGGCTGCCCTGTGACGCGGTGGCGGGAGTTGAGGCGTGCATCATTCTTTCGCCAATGATTTGTGGTGTGGTTCTCAGCCGTGTTCATGTGGTGTTCGATATGGAGCCTCTGCAGTGTTCCTCTCTTCTTCTGTCTTGCTGCCATAGGGTGGCCGGGAGCTTTGGCGTGGTTGGCGGGCCGGGTGGTTCATGTCGAGATCTTGGTTGCTCTATTGGTAGAGGTCGGTGCTAGGACTTGCCTGAAGTGGACGCCGACTCGCATGAGTACGGAGTTGAGCGTCGTGCTGCAGGTATCCTACCCATCAAAGAGGTTAACCCTCTCGCTGCCTTCATCATTTTATCAGCCCAGCTTAATGCTACTACGCAAGGTGCGCTCCCTGCTGATGATGGTCAGTTGGTCACGTGATAAATCTGATGCTTGAGAACAATGTGCGGCTTCTGCTGCTCCCTATTCTCATCAAGTTGCAGAAGTATGATGTATTTGACGTGCACTACAATTGGGAATTTTGAGCATTATTTGATTTTTGATTATTCGGTATCATCTTATTCCAGTTTTGTTTCTGATACAATCATTATGCATCTACAAAGATGCAAACTGCAAAAGAAGTCAGGTAGTCCTAAAGAAATGTCTCGAGTTTGGAAGATTTGGATCTGCAATTCTAATGTACATTGACCTGATAGTAATTTGTACACTCAATTCCGGCTGTTGGCACGTCGATCGGCGCGGTTGCCACTCCGGCGGTTGCCCTCCCCGGCAGTTGTTCTGCTTTATTTCGCGCCGGCTCGAGCCAGGGTCGCTGCCAGGTGGGCTCGTAGGAGAAGCGAGCGATTGCTCAGCGCAGCGTCCGTGGAGACGCAAACGTGCCGCATATTTGCGCCGCGTTTGCGTCTCCGCGGACAGCCCCAACACGATGTGTTGCCCCGCTGGAGTAGGGTGCAGGCGCATTTTCGGTCCGTGGGAACGCAAACGGTCGCGCAACGTTCGTTTGCGTCGCCTCGTTGGAGATGTCCTTAACGTTAGCGTATTCTTATTAACTGACCAAACTTTAGTTAACGGACAATTTTATTATCATTGTCAATATGAATAAGGCAACAAAAATTTGTTTTCCCATAAAAAGCGCAACATAGAATGGTTCATTGACGTCCTGTTTGGGTATTTATTTTCCGATGCAACGCACCGGCACTTCTGCTAGTCTAGAGAAAATTTAAACAATGGAGGAAGTACTAATCAGATTGCCATGGTCGCTGGCTAATTTCGCTAGTCCATCTGCGACCCTGTTGTAGTCTCTCATGGAGTGTTCATGAGTTGTTTGGCCTCCTCGTAAGTTGCCCATACTCTAGACCTGTCTTGATCGGTCTTTCGTTTGCAAAGCTAGCGGCGACCACGCTGTGCATTCTAGGACGACTCCGAAGTACAGCCTTGGCCTCTACGGCCCTGCTTCTTTGATCACCAAACAGACGACACCATTGTCGTCGCGAGCAATAACCCTAGCCCCACTGACTTGGTTGGTATGACGGCAGGGGCGGGCCCAGGTTTTCAAGACTGTGTATTCAAAATTCTGAAGTATGCAATTTTTTTGACAGCCTAAAATCTTATTTTGGCATGTATAACTAATTATAGGAGCATCACACTATATAATACATAGAGGCTATAACACGGTTTGAGCATAATATCATAGTTTCACAAAACATGTCATAACATGAAATTGTTTGACATATATAAGTACCATTTGTTCAATATATCAAAGGGCACCATCGAAATATTTAGAGGAGATAAAATAACACAATGATTGGAGATCTTAGAAATTAGGGGAATACCTTCCGATGCATGATAGTTTGAAAACTAGTAATGATGCCCTCATCTTTGGCTAGCAAGAATAAATCCATGAAAGCCTTCGAATCCATGAAAGCCTGATCAAACCAATAGTATACGACAGCAATGGACCACGCTGAGGAAACAACAACATGGGACGTCGGCAGAGCAGCATCGTCCTCGTCGCACAGAGTATGCGTCGAGATGAGGTGAGCACTCGAATGAGGGCGGGGAGGGTGCATGCAGCAGCAGAAGCGGAAGAACGGGGCACGCGCTGCCAGTGGCGCAAGCGGGTCACGCCGCCGCACTCTGGAACGTCGGCATTGCACTCTCCGACTGCAGCAGCGAGGCGCACGAGGGCACGCTACGCAACCATTCCACTCAGCCGCCACGGTCATGCCCTCCTCCGGCGGCGCCCAGGCAGCCACGCTCGTGTCTTGCCGCCGCCCGACTCAAATGCTGAACAGCGGCGCTCGTCGTGTGCAACATCGCAAGACCAGATTGCAGCGGGGCGTGTGCAAGCTACGCCATGGAGATGGAGGCATTGGAGCATTGGAGCTACAATCATTCCAATTAACTGCAAGTAAATTTGGATTAATACTATATGCAAGGACTATTTTGTAAAGGTTCCATCTTACTCCCTACGTTCACAATTACCCCACGTGGCTACGTTCTAGTTCATAGTCAAACTTTACAAAGTTTGACTAAAAAAACATGAAAATATACTGATATCTAAAATATAAAATTGGTACTATTAGAATCATCTTGAAATGTATGTTTATATTATATAGATATGTAATTGTGGATGTTGATATTTTTTGTTACATCTTTGATCAAACTTTAAATTTCTTCACCTTGACTAAATCCAAAACGCTGGGTAAATAAAATCTAAGGGAGTACGTATAACCTACCCGAACTAATTCTGCCTTGACCTATATAAGGGTGGCCACTCTAGGCCCCGAACCAAAGGGGGCCCAAATCAAACCTATATAAGGTGAACATAGTGGAGGAAAAGCTAATTTCGCAACACCATTAGATCTAGTGCATCTCCAACCGGGCTACCCAAACGGACAAACGGACATCAGATTGGTCCGTTTGGGTAAAACCAGCTCCCAACGCGTGGACCTAAACTAATAACGGACAGCTGCCGCGTCCGGAACGACCCAAAGCTAAATCAAATTTGCGTGGCTTTTGGGGCGAGCCGGACGAGCGCGGACGTGCTTTTCCATCCGCACATGTCCGTTCGTGGCCCATTTGGCAGTGACACGAAAAAGCAGACACATCTTCTCTCTCCCCTGCTCCCTCTCTGACTGCTTTTTCCCATGGATACCTTCATCTTCCCCGTCGGATTGGAGCTCGCGTAGCTCAGTTCCGCCGTCCACCTCCGCTGGAGACTCCCGGCGCCATCGCCTCCTTTTTTTTTTCATCCCAGCTAGAAGTCGCCGGAGCCGAAATGAGCGCCTCGGGCCTCGACGCCGCCGAGCAAGACGAAGATGGGGCGGAGCTCGCCGGAGCGGGACGGGGGCGGAGCTCGCCGTGCGTGCCTCGCCATAGCCGAGCCCAGGACGCCCGCGCTAGAGCAGACACAGAAGGACGATCGATCTTGATCGATGGCGAAGAAGATCAAAGTAGCCGAGCTGTTGAGCGAGGAGGAGGAGATCAGGTCCATGGCGGCCGACGACAAAGTCGATCCATACGTGGAGGAGTGCCTGCGGGCCGTGCAGTCGGAGATGCAGCGCATGCTCGCGGACGCGGACGAGTTCCCCACCGTCGCGATGCTCGACTGGGTGGACGCGCGGGAGGGCTACGCCGTCGCGCTCCGCGACGCGGCCGACGAGGATCTCGCGGACCTCGAGCACGGCCTTGCCGTCTTCGCGGGGAGGGCCGGCGAGGGGGCGTTGGTGTCCGAGCTGCGGAGGCAGGCCGCGTGGTGCGGCGCCATGCGCGCCGATGCGGACGCGCTCGCGGCCGACGCGCGGTGCCTGCGGGACGGGGCCGCGCCCGCGACGGCGCAAGGGGCAACGGGCGGGAGCTGGGTTTCTCTGCAGCAGCCGCGGAGGGCGACGGCATGGGCGAGGCGACGGCGGAGGCGGGAGAGCCCCAGCGCACGGCGGCGGCGGACGAGCCCCGGCGCACGGCGGCGACGGCCATGGGCGAGCCCCTGCGCATGGTGAATGGCCCAAGAAGGGAATCGGCCGGGGCGAACAGCACAGAGAAGCGCCGTTGATGGCCGGCAACTAGTACTACTAGGAAGAAGGAGGAGAAATAATTATTTGGGTCAGAACGTTGGGTATACTGTGCGATCCAAACGGATTTACGGACCGAAACGTTGTCCGCGTGTTCGCGCGACGACCCAAACGACCCAAAACGGACGTCCGTTTGGGTCGCTGCGTTGGAGTTGCCCTAAGCTTCTCTAATGTGCCTCGGGGGAGACCGGGATGAAGCGATAATGTGTGCGCCATACTGGGCTTGGGCCTTTTCTCTGTTTTCTTAACTTAGGCTCAGCATGGGCTTTCTCTAAAAGTGTCTTTAGCTATTGGGCATCAATTAATGTTCCTGCTGTTTAAAAAAATGGAAAATCATACATATTTGTTTCAAAAACATTAATTTTTTTGGACATAGTAAATGAACTAACTTACAAGCGTGTAAAATTTTAATATAAAATTCTTTATATTATAGGCTACAAAAAAAAGACAAAATCTGTTGAAATTTGGAGATTTGAAATATGCATACCCAGATCCACATGTTTGTCATTTTTGTGTAGCCCAGAATATTTCGTATTTGAAATTGAAATTTTGCACGTTTATGGAATAATTCATTGTCTACACCATGATATTTTTTCTAATTTTTCGAAATACAGAAGTGTGGTTTTTTTTACAGCGAGCAGGTGCTTAGGAGCCAAAAATCTTTGTCCAGGCTTTCTCCTTTATCTAACTATATGAAGGGACAAAGTGGGGCCCAGTTAATAAAGAAACTAGGATGAGACCGGTGGATATTAGATATTAATTTGCTAATCATGTACTACCTCCATTCCAGTGCTTAAGGCCTATATTTTTTCAGAAAGTCAAACTATGTTAAGTTTGACTAAGTTTTTATCAAAAATCATTAACATGAAAAGTACAAAATCAATATCATTAGATAGATAATCAAATATATTTTTATATGATACCTACAAAATATCATATTTGTTCATAAATTCTTCTAAAAATTTGGTCAAACTTTACTTCATTTGACTTTCTGAAAAAATATAGGACTTAAGCCTTGGGATGGAGGTAGTAGTATGCCAATTGGTGAGGCTGGTGGTCTTGAACGATCCAGAATGCAGCACACGACTCAATTTCTTTCTTCGATAAAAACAACTTCCATCAAATAAGTTAATAATTAGAAAAAATGAATCATTTTTCCTTGCATTATTAAAAAAATCAATTCCTTTTCCTTTACTCATTGATTTCTCTAGTCAGTGGAATATGTGAAACTCCGAGGCTAAGTAAATGAGTGTGCCTTGCGCTGCACCATTGGACCATTCATGGATACCACACATCGACGAAAAGAAGATGAGTCGCTGAAAGGGGAATACATTGCACCCAAGCCCTCCATTGTGACACATGTTGTAGGCACATTCAGACATGATAATCAATAAGATTGATATTGATATACCATCATCGATGACTTCACATGTAGTTACGTTAGAAGAAAATTTAAAAAATGCATTTATACATTATTTCTAATAGTATTGCGTTTATACGTACTTTAGGAGTTTTATGCACTTTAAAAGTTCATTGGGAAATTATTATTTTTATGCCTATAGAATCTTGATTTGGGACTAGCCCCGGTGGAGCAGCCGACCATCCGTACGTGTTACCATTAGTAATTTAGGAAATAAAATACGACCAGTTGGCACCTTGTGTACCGTGAGAGCATCTTCATTGCATCGTGAGAGCAACATGACTGCACAATGTTGTTTGGCTGCAATGTTGCATCTCCCCTATAAATAGACATATGAGGTATACACATCTCCATCAAGTTCCTCGACTGATAAGACCGAGCGCCATTGTTTAGCTAGTGAGTTCTCATTCACCCACATATTTTATCTATATTTATTGGCATTTCTAGATAGGTATATATAACCTTGTTATTGTTTCTTCTTCGTTTTTTCTTAGAACTTTTTGTTGTGTGCCCTATCCACCAACCATGAGCTCCACCAACGTCGTCACGGCCACCGGAGAGGAGCCAAAAAAGACGTTGGGGGAGGTGGTTGGGCTGCCGGTGAAGGAGGCCTCCGAGATCATCATCAAGGACAAGCCTGACGGTGATATGCCGGCAACCAAGGACCTGAGTCCTGACCATGTCCCATCTTCACTGACACAGTCGCCAGCGCCCCCCGTTGTGGTTACTAGGGACATTAATTTGCTTGGGCAGTAGTATGCATGCATGATCCATGTGTGTTCATGAATAAGTTAATTTTATAATTTCAATTAGTACACGTTGAGGCTCAGCGTGTGATCTGCTTATGTACTCTGTATTTCGACCAGTTATCATATGAAATCTTTCATAGGAGTTCTTTTGTTTTGTATCTATTTAAGTTAATTATTACCCTAGAAGAAGAGATACTTCTACTGACTGTGATGAACTAGGTAGTGATGTGTGCTCCCAAATCTTTCCGCCCGTCGATAATACCTATCACACACTCTAAGACACAATGGTAATCTTGTGAAACCATGCATGCAAGTCAATAAAAAAATGCATTCAACACGTTTCTCTTAGTTAATTTATTATCTTATTGATGATCTATTTATTTGTGTTCCTTTTTGATCCTCTTGCTCAGAGATCTTAAAAGGTGAACCCATTTTAAAAATATTTTGACATTTCTTTCCAAAAGTATCAGGTTACATACAACAACTATCAAACCGCTAGTTATGGAATCGTTTATTGTAGTCACTTGGTCAAAAAGAGTTGTTGGAGCCACAACCACAGCGAACATGCACTAGTCTCAATGCAAACTATGAGGAGTAAATACCAAGCGATGTTATTGGCAAATTCTCGCTTATACACCACAAACATGATCCAACATGATACAACTTCATAGCTAGTTGTGATGAAAATAATTGTGTCGACATATGTAAATAAGGTGATCGATGTATAATTCCGATGCCCTTATTTAGTATTTCAGCCTATTCTTGTTTGCTTGAATAAGTCACATAGTTGCATAATACTAGATCTAGCATTGTTGTACACACGGTATTTGTATGCATGATGATTTTTATTAATTCACTTATTTGTTAGGATCATGGAAAAAATAGCGCGCTATTCCAACGCTAATAGCACGCTATAGCATATCTGGAGAGCCGATGCTACGCTATTTCAGCGCTATAGCGCACTATTCGCGTTAATAGCACGCTATTCGCGTATTTTTAGACCCACACTATATTGTTATAGCGCGTTATTTTTTCCTTGGTTAGGATGCATGCAGAGTGTTGATCCGAATGATAGGACCATGACACACATGTATAGGCTTCCTAAAGAGAACAATCTAGGTGCTTGACTCGTGTCCTAATTTTTTGCCGTTAACCTGTTGGTTTAGGCAGCCTTTTTTTGTTAGTTTTGAGTAGCTTTGTTCGATCGACTGCTTTCGTGGATGCTTATACTTGTCCGCGAAGACAATAAACATACTATTAATTAGGAAGATTTCTGTGTCCAGATTTACTCAAGTTTTGATTTAGAAAACAACAATAAGCTTTGTTAGCTGCTGGTGTTTTATGTATGCTTTCGAAATTTAACTTCAGCCAAACACTTGACAGATAAATGTTGATTTTAGGTAGCACATAAATTATATCATTCCAAAACATTTTTCTAATATGTACCTTAAAACATCTGTTTTTTTAAGTATAAACTATATATTGTTCCACGAGTTCTTGACAAAAACGTTTACATCTAGCTATAGCAACATGTCAGTACCAACCGCGCATCACGTTGTTATGTTGTCGTTTTCCATCACGTGATCAAGTCCGGCCAATTAGTAGCTACCTCGTGTCTCACGCATGCACACATGCATGCCTGTGAAAGCATCTTCCCCCGGAGATAGCACCCTCACCACATACTCCCTCTCTCACATTTGATAAGACGCGCGCGTACTTCTAGGTCGCAAATTTGATCAAGTTAGTATTAGTTATATGTTATAAAAATTATATTATTAGAGAGTTTAGATGTTCTATTTTTTAATGATATAAAGTTTAGATGTTCTATTTTCTACTTCTACGTGATCTAGTATTGTTTTTATTAATGAGAAAGTTAGAATTTGAAGTGGCTGCATATGAGGTAAGAAAGTTCACCGATTGGTCAATGGCGGCTTTTCCTTTAGCATGAACAATATCATTTCTAAGATGCTAGGAACAAATTACAAAGGGAAGAAAACGGTGATAAATATAGAACCTGTAGGGAACAAGATGGTGGACATATCAAGTTTATTGATCAAAGTTTGGTTGGGAACCACCACCGCCTGGCTAGTTAAAAACTAATGTTGATGGCTCTTTTGTTAATGAAATAGGTATGGCTACAGTGGGGGCGGTAATTCGAGATCATCACACAGAAATAGATGTGGTTGTTGAGATACATATCCTTGTATATCCGGATGTGTATCTTCTGTAGTTATGTATAGCGATACATATCTTTGTATTTATTATTGGGCCCGCCTCCTTCCTTGTATAGTCGAGGACGTGGCCTATATATGTACCGCCATATGCATCCGATCAATACATCGAGCATTGCATCTCATTCTACATGGTATCAGACACCACCTAGATCCTACCCCAGCCGCGAGCCGCCTCCCTCCCCGTGCGCCGCCCCCACCTCTAAACCCTAGCCGCGCCGCCTCCCTCCCCCGTGCGTCGCCCCCCACCCTAACCCTAGCCCGAGCGCCGCCCTCCTCCTCCAGCCGTGCGCCGCCCCCCTTCCCCACCATGTCCACTCCCAGCTCCAGCTCCAGCTCCAACCCCTTCGCTGACTCCTCCATCCCCGACCACGGCCAGCTCCGCGCCGTCGCCATCAACGACCATGTCCCCATCAAGCTGTCCACCGCCGAGGCCAACTACCTCGCCTGGAAGACGTACTTCTACCTCCTCTTCCGCGAGTACAACCTGCGCGACCACATCGACGGCACCGCAGATCTCCTCGCCCGCGACTCCGACTGGCTGGCCATCGACGCCACCATCATCCGTTGGCTCTTCCTCACCGTCTCGCCGGACATCTTCAAGACCGTCGTTTGGGAGGGCGATGATTTAAAAACTGCTGTAATGCGGAGGAGGCTGAAGCTATTGCATTATTAGAAGGTGCAAAGCTAGCCACAAACTGGACCAGAAGCTCATTGATTTTTAGAGCGACTGCCAACCTCATCAAAGAAATTAATGAAAGTTCTATACACGATTTTATTTCTCTGGCCTTTTTACAAAATAACTGGAAACGTTGTTTTACTAAACGTTCTCAAAACTCTGGAGCACATGAGTTAGCCACTTATGTTAGGAAAACTGGAAGACTCTGTCCGGGACAGTGTTTTCCCTGTAAACGTTCCCTGTCCGTTAAAAACTAGTTTTTTTTTCTTGTTGCATGGCTCTAGAGTCTTGACAAGATCCATAACACAGCCCTCCAACATCGGTATATCGATACTTATCGTTCTGAATAGCCAACATTATCCTCCAACATTTGTAATATCTTGTATATACACTGTCTCAGCCATACGATTCCATAGCATCGATTGATGGAATAAAGTAATCTTATTTGCTATGTAGTGTCATGGAGTTTCTTGTTTGACTTACTCAGAACGTGCATGCATGCATGTGGCAACTCGTAATGAAGAACGTGCATCTACGGAGGACACGCGCGTGCACGAGAAATGCAACTCCTCATGTAGGAAGGCCCCCCCGTACTATCTGTGACATCCATTTGCTGTAAGATTCGTGCTACAGATTTTGCATATTTGTCCTCCCACCTCTGTACTGTTGGGTTGGGCAATTCTTTACCAAAGTTTTCATTCTCTCTCATGCTTGAGCAACATGTTCAGTATCTAATTGCTTAAAATTCATTATGCTACTTCTCAAAGATATAATTTTAGCGGGAGGATAATATCTACCAATAAAAGCATCCTTACATTTAGTCCATGAATCAATACTATTGTTAGGCAAAGATAGCAACCAATTTTTAGCTCTTCCTCTTAATGAGAAAGGAAACACTTTCAATTTAATAATATCACCATCTACATCCTTATACTTTTGCATTTCACAAAGTTCAACAAAATTATTGAGATGGGCAGCAAGCATCATCGAACTAGCACCAGAAAATTGATCTCTCATGACAAGATTTAGTAAAGCAGGTTTAATTTCAAAAAATTCTGCTGTAGTAGCAGGTGGAGCAATAGGTGTGCATAGGAAATCATTATTATTTGCGTTTGTGAAGTCACACAACTTAGTATTTTCAGGGGTATTCATTTTAGCAACAGTAAATAAAACAAACTAGATAAAGTAAATGCAACTAACTAATTTTTTTGTGTTTTTGATATAGAGAGCAAGACAGTAAATAAAGTAAAACTAGCAACTAATTTTTTTGTGTTTTGTTTAGGTGCAGCAAACAAAGTAGTAAATAAAATAAAGCAAGACAAAAACAAAGTAAAGAGATTGAGAAGTGGAGACTCCCTTGCAGCGTGTCTTGATCTCCCCGCAACGGCGCCGAAAAAGAGCTTGATGGCGTGTAACTCACACGTTCGTTGGGAACCCCAAGAGGAAGGTATGATACGCACGAGTATCAAGTTTTCCCTCGAAAGAAACCAAGGTTTAATCGAACCGAAGGAGCCAAGAAGCACGTTGAAGGTTGATGGTGGCGAAATGTGATGCGGCGCAACAACAGGATTCGGCGCCAACGTGGAACCTGCACAACACAACCCAAGTACTTTGTCCCAACGAAACGAGTGAGGTTGTCAATCTCACCGGCTTGCTGTAACAAAGGATTAAACGTATTGTGTGGAAGATGATTGTTTGCAAGAAAACAGTAAAACAAGTATTGCAGTAGATTGTATGCTAGGTAAAGAATAGGACCGGGGTCCACAGTTCACTAGAGGTGTCTCTCCCATAAGATAAAAGCATGTTGAGTGAACAAATTACAGTCGGGCAATTGACAAATAGAAAAGGGCATAAAAATGCATGTACATGATATGATAAATATAGTGAGATTTAATCCGGGCATTACGACAAAGTACATAGACCGCCATCCAACTGCATCTATGCCTAAAAAGTCCACCTTCAGGTTATCATCCGAACCCCATTCAGTATTAAGTTGCAAAGCAACAGACAATTGCATTAAGTATGGTGCGTAATGTAATCGACAACTACATCCTTAGACATAGAATCAATGTTTTATCCCTAGTGGCAACAGCACATCACAACCTTAGAACTTTCGTCATCGTTCCGGTGTCAATGAAGGCATGAACCCACTATCGAGCATAAATACTCCCTCTTGGAGTTAAGAGTACAAACTTGGCCGAGCCTCTACTAATAACGGAGAGCATGCAAGATCATAAACAACACCTAAACAATAGATTGATAATCACCATAACATAGTATTCTCTATCCATCGGATCCCGACAAACACAACATATAGTATTACAGATAGATGATCTTGATCATGTTAGGCAGCTCACAAGATCCAACAATGAAGCACAACAAGGAGAAGACAACCATCTAGCTACTGCTATGGACCCATAGTCCAGGGGT
Source organism: Lolium rigidum (assembly GCF_022539505.1). Classification (NCBI taxonomy): domain Eukaryota; kingdom Viridiplantae; phylum Streptophyta; class Magnoliopsida; order Poales; family Poaceae; genus Lolium; species Lolium rigidum. The sequence goes on along the minus strand of NC_061511.1, from coordinate 50,241,631 downwards.
GAACTACTCACTCATCACTCCGGAGGCGATCATGGCGATGAAGAGTCCTCCGGGAGATGAATCCCCTCTCCGGCAGGGTGCCGGAGGCGATCTCCTGAATCCCCCGAGATGGGATTCGCGGCGGTGGCGTCTCAGTAAGGTTTTCCGTATCGTGGCTCTCGGTACTGGGGCCCTATCACCTGGCCCCCTCGTGCCGCCTCTTGACCTACCCTTTCGCCTACTTATAGCCTCCGTCGTGAAACCCCCAGTACCGAGAGCCACGATACGGAAAACCTTACTGAGACGCCACCGCCGCGAATCCCATCTCGGGGGATTCAGGAGATCGCCTCCGCACCCCTGCCGGAGAGGGATTCATCTCCCGGAGGACTCTTCATCGCCATGATCGCCTCCGGAGTGATGAGTGAGTAGTTCACCCCTGGACTATGGGTCCATAGCAGTAGCTAGATGGTTGTCTTCTCCTTGTTGTGCTTCATTGTTGGATCTTGTGAGCTGCCTAACATGATCAAGATCATCTATCCGTAATACTATATGTTGTGTTTGTCGGGATCCGATGGATAGAGAATACTATGTTATGGTGATTATCAATCTATTGTTTATGTGTTGTTTATGATCTTGCATGCTCTCCGTTATTAGTAGAGGCTCTGGCCAAGTTTGTACTCTTAACTCCAAGAGGGAGTATTTATGCTCGATAGTGGGTTCATGCCTTCATTGACACCTGGGACAGTGACAGAAAGTTCTAAGGTACGTTGTGATGTGCTGTTGCCACTAGGGATAAAACATTGATTCTATGTCTAAGGATGTAGTTGTCGATTACATTACGCACCATACTTAATGCAATTGTCTGTTGCTTTGCAACTTAATACTGAATGGGGTTCGGATGATAACTCGAAGGTGGACTTTTTAGGCATAGATGCGATTGGATGGCGGTCTATGTACTTTGTCGTAATGCCCGGATTAAATCTCACTATATTTATCATATCATGTACATGCATTGTTATGCCCTTTTCTATTTGTCAATTGCCCGACTGTAATTTGTTCACCCAACATGCTTTTATCTTATGGGAGAGACACCTCTAGTGAACTGTGGACCCCGGTCCTATTCTTTACCTAGCATACAATCTACTGCAATACTTGTTTTACTGTTTTCTTGCAAACAATCATCTTCCACACAATACGTTTAATCCTTTGTTACAGACAAGCCGGTGAGATTGACAACCTCACCTGTTTCGTTGGGATAAAGTACTTGGGTTGTGTTGTGCGAGGTTCCACGTTGGCGCCGGAATCCCTGTTGTTGCGCCGCATCACATTTCGCCACCATCAACCTTCAACGTGCTTCTTGGCTCCTACTGGTTCGATTAAACCTTGGTTTCTTTCTGAGGGAAAACTTGCTACTGTGCGCATTATACCTTCCTCTTGGGGTTCCCAACGAACGTGTGAGTTACACGCCATCAAGCTCTTTTTCATGCTGATACGTCTCCAACGTATCGATAATTTCTTATGTTCCATGCTACTTTATTGATGATACCTACATGTTTTATGCACATTATATGTCGTATTTACGCATTTTCTGGAACTAACCTATTAACATTATGCCGAAGAGCCAGTTGCTGTTTTCTGCTGTTTTTGGTTTCAGAAATCCTAGTAACGAAATATTCTCGGAATTGGACGAAATCAACGCCCAGGGTCCTATTTTGCCACGAAGCTTCCAGAAGACCGAAGGAGAGTCGAAGTGGGGACACGAGGTGGCCACACCATAGGGCGGCGCGGCCCAGGCCCTGGCCGCGCGGCCCTGTGGCGTGGGCCCCTCGTGCCGCCTCTTGACCTACCCTTTCGCCTACTTATAGCCTCCGTCGCGAAACCCCCAGTACCGAGAGCCACGATACGGAAAACCTTACTGAGACGTCGCCGCCGCGAATCCCATCTCGGGGATTCAGGAGATCGCCTCCGGCACCTCGCCGGAGAGGGGATTCATCTCCCGGAGGACTCTTCATCGCCATGATCGCCTCCGGAGTGATGAGTGAGTAGTTCACCCCTGGACTATGGGTCCATAGCGGTAGCTAGATGGTCATCTTCTCCTTGTTGTGCTTCATTGTTGGATCTTGTGAGCTGCCTAACATGATCAAGATCATCTATCCGTAATACTATATGTTGTGTTTGTCGGGATCCGATGGATAGAGAATACTATGTTATGGTGATTATCAATCTATTGTTTATGTGTTGTTTATGATCTTGCATGCTCTCCGTTATTAGTAGAGGCTCTGGCCAAGTTTGTACTCTTAACTCCAAGAGGGAGTATTTATGCTCGATAGTGGGTTCATGCCTTCATTGACACCTGGGACAGTGACAGAAAGTTCTAAGGTACGTTGTGATGTGTTGTTGCCACTAGGGATAAAACATTGATTCTATGTCTAAGGATGTAGTTGTCGATTACATTACGCACCATACTTAATGCAATTGTCTGTTGCTTTGCAACTTAATACTGAATGGGGTTCGGATGATAACCTCGAAGGTGGACTTTTTAGGCATAGATGCAGTTGGATGGCGGTCTATGTACTTTGTCGTAATGCCCGGATTAAATCTCACTATATTTATCATATCATGTACATGCATTGTTATGTCCTTCTCTATTTGTCAATTGCCCGACTGTAATTTGTTCACCCAACATGCTTTTATCTTATGGGAGAGACACCTCTAGTGAACTCGTGGACCCCGGTCCTATTCTTTACATAGCATACAATCTATCGCCATACTTGTTTTACTTGTTTTCTTGCAAACAATCATCTTCCACACAATACGTTTAATCCTTTGTTACAGCAAGCCGGTGAGATTGACAACCTCACTGTTTCGTTGGGGCAAAGTACTTGGGTTGTGTTGTGCAGGTTCCACGTTGGCGCCGGAATCCCTGTTGTTGCGCCACATCATATTTCGCCACCATTAACCTTCAATGTGCTTCTTGACTCCTACTGGTTCGATTAAACCTTGGTTTCTTTCTGAGGGAAAACTTGCTACTGTGCGCATCATACCTTCCTCTTGGGGTTCCCAACGAACATGTGAGTGATGTCTACGGGTGCTTCTATTCTTGTAGACAGTGTTGGGCCTCCAAGAGCAGAGGTTTGTAGAACAGCAGCAAGTTTCCCTTAAGTGGATTACCCAAGGTTTATCGAACTCAGGGGGAAGAGGTCAAAGATATCCCTCTCAAGCAACCCCGCAACCACAAAGCAAGAAGTCTCTTGTGTCCCCAACACACCTAATAGGTGTACTAGTTCGGCGAAGAGATAGTGAAATACAAGTGGTATGAATGAATATGAGCAGTAGTACGGCGCCGTGAAAATAGCTCGCCGGCGTGCGATTGATGGTAGTAATATTGCAGGAAGTAAACATGCGATAGTAACGCAACGATAGTAACGCATAGAAACGAGTAACAAGCAGCGATAGCGATATTTAGGAACAAGGCCTAGGGATTAGACTTTCACTAGTGGACACTCTCAACTTTGATCACATAACAGAATAGATAAATGCATACTCTACACTCTCTTGTTGGATGATGAACACATTGCGTAGGATTACACGAACCCTCAATGCCGGAGTTAACAAGCTCCACAATTCAATGTTCATATTTAAATAACCTTAGAGTGCAAGAAATATCGAAACGACTAAACCAAGTACTAACATAGCATGCACACTGTCACCTTCACGCTTATGTAGGAGGAATAATACACATCAATACTATCATAGCAATAGTTAACTTCGCAATCTACAAGAGATCATGATCATAGCATAAACCAAGTACTAACACGAGTGCACACACTGTCACCATTACACCATGTAGGAGGAATAAAACTACTTTAATAACATTGCTAGAGTAGCACATAGATAAATTGTGATACAAAACACATTGCAATCATAAAGAGATATAAATAAGCACTTCACTATGCCATTCATAACAGTGAATAAGTATTCTGTGAAATATAGCCTAAGAGACCCACACGGTGCACACACTGTCACCTTTACACACGTGGGACAAGGAGTCTCCGGAGAGCACATAAGTAAAACTCACTTGACTAGCATAATGACATCTAGATTACAAGCATCATCATATGAATCTCAATCATGTAAGGCAGCTCATGAGATTATTGTATTGAAGTACATAGGAGAGAGATGAACCACATAGCTACCGGTACAGCCCCGAGCCTCGATGGAGAACTACTCCCTCCTCATGGGAGCAGACAGCGGTGATGAAGATGGCGGTGGAGATGGCAGCGGTGTCGATGGAGAAGCCTTCCGGGGGCACTTCCCCGTCCGGCAGGGTGCCGGAACGAGACTCCTGTCCCCCAGATCTTGGCTTCGCGATGGCGGTGGCTCTGGATGGTTTCTGTGGGTTTCGTCCTCCGTAATAGGGTTTTCGCGACGGAGGCTTTAAATAGGCGAAGAGGCGGCGCAGGAGGGTCGAAGGGGCGACGACACCATAGGGTGGCGCGGGCCCAGCCCTGGCCACGCCACCCTATCATCTGGGCCCACCAGGGATCTCCTCTGGTGGCTCTCGGGTGTTCTGGATGCTTCCGGGCAAAATAGGAACCTGGGCGTTGATTTCGTCCAATTCCGAGAATATTTCGTTACTAGGATTTCTGAAACCAAAAACAGCAGAAAACGAGAACCGGCACTTCGGCATCTTGTTAATAGGTTAGTTCCGGAAAATGCACGAATATGACATAAAGTGTGCATAAAACATGTAGATATCATCAATAATGTGGCATGGAACATAAGAAATTATCGATACGTCGGAGACGTATCAGCATCCCCAAGCTTAGTTCTGCTCGTCCCGAGCAGGTAAAACGATAACAAAGATAATTTCTGAAGTGACATGCCATCATAACCTTGATCATACTATTGTAAAGCACATGAGATAAATGCAGAAATTCGAAGCAATGATGAAGATAAGGAGTAAACAAATGAATCATATAACAAAGACTTTTCATGAATAATACTTTCAAGACAAGCATCAATGAGTCTTGCATAAGAGTTAACTCATAAGCAATAAATTCTTAGTAGAAAGCTTTGAAACAACACAAAGGAAGATATAAGTTTCAGCAGTTGCTTTCAACTTTAACATGTATATCTCATGGATAATTGTCAACACAAAGTAATATAACAAGTGCAATAGGTAAACATGTAAGAATCAATGCACACAATTTACACAAGTGTTTGCTTCTAAGATAGAAAGAATAGGTAAACTGACTCAACAATAAAGTAAAAGAATGGTCCTTCAAAGAGGAAAGCATCGATTGCTATATTTGTGCTAGAACTTTGATTTTCAAAACATATAGAGAGCATAAAAGTAAAGTTTTGAGAGGTGTTTGTTGTTGTCAACGAATGGTAGTGGGCACTCTAACCCCCTTGCCAGACAAACCTTCAAAGAGCGGCTCCCATTTTATTTTATTTTTGGGTGGCACTCCTTCCAACCTTTCTTTCACAAACCATGGCTAACCGAATCCTCGGGTGCCCGCCAACAATCTCATACCATGAAGGAGTGCCTTTTTATTTTAGTTTTATTATGATGACACTCCTCCCCACCTCTCGCTTTCTCAAGCCATGGCTAACCGAATCCTTCGGGTGCCGTCCAACAATCACATACCATGGAGGAGTGTCTATTTTTGTTAATTAATTTGGGACTGGGAATCCCATTGCCAGCTCTTTTTGCAAAGTTATTGGATAAGCGGGTGAAGCCACTAGTCCATTGGTGAAAGTTGCCCAACAAGATTGAAAGATAAACACCACATACTTCCTCATGAGCTATAAAACATTGACACAAATAAGAGGTAATAACTTTTGAATTGTTTAAAGGTAGCACTCAAGCAATTTACTTTGGAATGGCGGAGAAATACCATGTAGTAGGTAGGTATGGTGGACACAAATGGCATGAATATTGGCTCAAGTATTTGGATGCATGAGAAGTATTCCCTCTCGATACAAGGTTTAGGCTAGCAAGGTTATTTGAAGCAAACTCAAGTATAAAATGGTGCAGCAGGACTCACATATAAACATATTGTAAGCATTATAAGACTTTACATCGTCTCCTTGTTGTTCAAACACCTCAACCGAGAAAATATCTAGACTTAGAGAGACCAATCATGCAAACCAAATTTTAACAAGCTCTATGTAATTATTCATTAATGGGTACAAGGTATATGATGCAAGAGCTTAAACAAGATCTATATGAGCACAACAATTGCCAAGTATCACATTATTCAAGACATTATACCAATTACTACATGTAGCATTTCCCGTTTCCAACCATATAACAATTAACGAAGCAGTTTCAACCTTCGCCGTGAAAATTAAAAGCTAAGAACACATGTGTTCATACGAACAAGCGGAGCGTGTCTCTCTCCCAAACAAACATTTATTCAAACAACAACAAAAACAAAAACATACAGACGCTCCAAGTAAAGAACACAAGATGTGACCGAATAAAAATATAGTTTCAAGAGAAGAAACCTGATACTTTGTCGATGAAGAAGGGGATGCCTTGGGCATCCCCAAGCTTAGATGCTTGGGTCTTCTTAAAATATGCAGGGATGAACCACCGGGGCATCCCCAAGCTTAGACTTTTCATTTTTCTTGATCGTAGTGTATCATCCTCCTCTCTTGACCCTTGAAAACTTCCTTCACACCAAACTTCAAGCAAACTCATTAGAGGGTTAGTGCATAATCAAAAATTCACATGTTCAGAGGTGACACAAACATTCTTTTCACTTCTGGACATTGCATAAAGCTACTGGACATTAATGGATCAAAGAAATGAATCCAACATAGCAAAAGAGGCAATGCGAAATAAAAGGCAGAATCTGTCAAAAACAGAACAGTCCGTAAAGACGAATTTAAATCTGGCACCAGACTTGCTCAAATTGAAAAACTCAAAACTAATGAAAGTTGCGTACATATCTGAGGATCACGCTCGTAAATTGGCAGATTTTTTCGAATTTTCTACAGAGGCCTGTGCCCAGATTCGTGACAGACAGCAATGATGTTTCTGCGCAGCGATCCCAAATATAACATCAACTTTAGCATAGAAACTTTACTTGGCACAAAAACATGATAAGGAGAGGTTGCTACAGTAGTAAACAACTTCCAAGACACAAATATAAAACAAAGTACTGTAGCAAAATAACACATGGGTTATCTCCCAAGAAGTTCTTTCTTTATAGCCATTAAGATGGGCTCAGCAATTTTGGTGATGCACCCGCAAGAAATAGTATTTGAAGCAAAAGAGAGCTTCAAGAGGCAATTCAAAACACATTTAAGCCTAACATGCTTCCTATGCAGAAGAATCTTATACACAAATGAATTCATGAAGAGCAAAGTGACAAGCATAAGAGGATAAAACACGAGTAACTTAAAGATTCTAAACATAAAGAGGGGAAACTTAATATTATTAAGATGCATATAACCATATTTCCCTCTCTCATAATAACTTTCAGTAGCATCATTGATGAAATCCACAATATACCCGTCACTTAAAACATTCTTATCATGGTTCATATGCATAGAAGTATCATTAATTTTGGCATAAGAAGAGTTATTCTCATTAATAGTAATTGGAGCAAGATTATTATCAAGAATTTGAACATGGTAAACAAGTTGCATACTAAGGGAATGTTTTTGGCAAGCCCATCATAACTATGACAAGTTTCATAAGGATAATTGTAACATGTGTCATATACATCTCTATAGCAATTATCTAAACCAGAGTATGTAATATCATCATTTTCACTAAAAGTAGAGGTCTCAAATATAGGATCTTCAAGCACAACATCCCCAAGCTTAGGGCTTTCAATATCATCGTTTAAGGGGACATGAATAATACTATCATCATTACTTTCATAATCAGTACCAAAGAGATTTCCAATATCAAAGGTAGTGTGCTCATTCAAATCATGATCGCTAATGTATGTAAAGGGCATAGGAAGATCATCGTATTCAGATTCATTATCACAATAATCATTAGGAGCAACATACTTACGGTTACCTAGCGTTATCTCATTCACGCAGGGATACGCCGTTACCTCTTTCTTTTTATTCTCCTTCTTCTTCTTCTTCTTCGTTCCCTTCTTCTTCTTCTTCTTCTCTTCCTTCTCCTCGTTCCCTTCTTTAGGAGGAAGAGGCTTGAAGGGTGGCTTGTCCACATAACCTGATTTACTTTTAGAAACAATAGAAGAAACTTGGGAGGATCCCTCCTTTTCATTAATTAGTTGAAAACACACAGCGGTCCTATCATATTTTGGCAAGGTGTCATCTTCTAAAATATTTTGTATGTAAGTATTTGTATGGCAATTATTAATGCAATAAGAAAGACACCCATGCAGGACATCATCAATATCAAGATCGTTAATATTTAACAAAGAAATTTTTCTTGATAACTCTTCACACTTCAAAAATAAGGTAAGTTCATCATGCTGATTAGGAATAATTTCATCATCACAATACAAATTTGCAGCACTCATGGGGTTCGAATTATCATTGGAAGAACATTGAAAATTAAAATGACCAACTCTATGGCAAAGTTCACAAATAAAAGGATAGAGGGCACACACTTTTTCTCCAAGATCATCAAGAGCCCTAGACCACTTTCTAGTTTTTTCATTCCTATGATGGATACAATATTCTTCCTCAATTTGATTAATTCCACAAGGTCTATGTATTCCACAAAAATTAACATGCTTATAGGAAATAGCATTCTTAGGAGTTTGAGCATGCTTATTGCAATCATTAATAACAATTTCATCCTTCATACAAGCCTCTTTAAAAGGTTCATGATACTTATCAAAATTCTTCCTAGGCAATTCAAAATGAGAAGCAAAGGCTTTATAAAGATTTGCAGCAACTTGAGAGTCAAGACCATAAGTAGCACTCATATTTCGAAATTTATCGGTATCCATAAAAGTTTCAATGCATTCATAATCATAATTTATACCGACTCTTTACCTTTGTCGTTCTCCCAATCTTCGGTGTTCTCCTTAATCCGATCAAGAAGGTCCCTTTTAAACTCTTCTTTGTTGCGCGTGAATGATCCGGAACAAGTAGTATCCAAGCAAGGTCTTATCTTGAAAAGAAAGTCTTGCATAGAAATTATCAATGATGATATTACCCGGAAGCTCATGATTGGGGCATTTGAGCATTAAAGACTTCAATCTCTCCCATGCTTGGGCAATACTCTCTCCATCATGAGGCCAGAAATTATATATATGGTTTCGATCTTTGTGAATTTCACTTGGAGGATAGAACTTGGAATAAAATAGAGGCACAATATCCTTCCAATCAAGAGAGCGCCCGTCCTTCAGCAGTTTATACCAATGCGCCGCTTTACCAGACAGCGACATAGAGAATAGTTTCTTCTTCACTTCATCCATAGAGATACCTACACACTTGAATAACCCGCATAATTCATGCAAAAACAGTAAATGATTTCCAGGATGGACAGTTCCATCCCCTTCATAGCGGTTATCCATAACACGTTCAATAATTTTCATAGGTATTTTATACGGAATACTTTCAGCAGGTGGATTTAAAATATCAAAAGCATCATTAGAGTTATCGCATATGGGAGATAAAGCATTATCAGAGCAAAATATTTCTTTCAAAGCGGACGAGCTAAAAAGATTATTTTTATGTAAACTAGCTTCCCCAAGCTTAGACTTCTTCATAGCATTAGCAGTAATTGCGTTCATACTAATAACATTGCTACTATCATGTAAATAAGGTTCCATAGGTTTTTTAATTTTCGCATCAAATAATTCTAAATTAGGAAAAAGATTAAAAAGCTCACTAATTTTTTTGTTGTTTTCCATTATGCCTAACTAGTGAAAATAAAAACAAGAAACAAAAAGATGCAATTGCAGGATCTAAAGGAAATAGCTTCGAGCACACACACAATGGCGCCAGAAAAGTACTGTTACCTGGAACCGAAGTATGAGAGCCTTTTACCTTTCCTCCCCGGCAACGGCGCCAGAAAAGTGCTTGGCGCGTAGTTGACGAGGGAGGAAAAGTGCTTAGTTGCCGGGCTTGCCAATGTGTGAGTGCCGTTTACCTTCCCTCCCCGGCAACGGCGCCAGAAAAGTGCTTGATGTCTACGGGTGCTTCTATTCTTGTAGACAGTGTTGGGCCTCCAAGAGCAGAGGTTTGTAGAACAGCAGCAAGTTTCCCTTAAGTGGATTACCCAAGGTTTATCGAACTCAGGGAGGACGAGGTCAAAGATATCCCTCTCAAGCAACCCTGCAACCACAAAGCAAGAAGTCTCTTGTGTCCCCAACACACCTAATAGGTGTACTAGTTCGGCGAAGAGATAGTGAAATACAAGTGGTATGAATGAATATGAGCGATGAGTACGGCGCCAAAAAATAGCTCGCCGGCGTGCGGTTGATGGTAGTAATATTGCAGGAAGTAAACATGCGAGTAGTAACGCAACAGTAGTAACGCAATAAAACAAGTAACAAGCAGCGATAGCGATATTTAGGAACAAGGCCTAGGGATTAGACTTTCACTAGTGGACACTCTCAAATTTGATCACATAACGAGAATAGATAAATGCATACTCTACACTCTCTTGTTGGATGATGAACACATTGCGTAGGATTACACGAACCCTCAATGCCGGAGTTAACAAGCTCCACAATTCAATGTTCATATTTAAATAACCTTAGAGTGCAAGAAATATCGAAACGACTAAACCAAGTACTAACATAGCATGCACACTCGTCACCTTCACGCTTATGTAGGAGGAATAATACACATCAATACTATCATAGCAATAGTTAACTTCGCAATCTACAAGAGATCATGATCATAGCATAAACCAAGTACTAACACGAGTGCACACACTCGTCACCATTACACCGTGTAGGAGGAATAAAACTACTTTAATAACATTGCTAGAGTAGCACATAGATAAATTGTGATACAAAACACATTGCAATCATAAAGAGATATAAATAAGCACTTCACTATGCCATTCATAACGGTGAATAAGTATTCGTGAAATATAGCCTCGGAGACCCACACGGTGCACACACTCGTCACCTTTACACACGTGGGACAAGGAGTCTCCGGAGATCACATAAGTAAAACTCACTTGACTAGCATAATGACATCTAGATTACAAGCATCATCATATGAATCTCAATCATGTAAGGCAGCTCATGAGATTATTGTATTGAAGTACATAGGAGAGAGATGAACCACATAGCTACCGGTACAGCCCCGAGCCTCGATGGAGAACTACTCCCTCCTCATGGGAGCAGCAGCGGTGATGAAGATGGCGGTGGAGATGGCAGCGGTGTCGATGGAGAAGCCTTCCGGGGCACTTCCCCGTCCGGCAGGGTGCCGGAACAGAGACTCCTGTCCCCCAGATCTTGGCTTCGCGATGGCGGCGGCTCTGGATGGTTTCTGTGGGTTTCGTCCTCCGTAATAGGGTTTTCGCGACGGAGGCTTTAAATAGGCGAAGAGGCGGCGCAGGAGGGTCGAAGGGGCGACGACACCATAGGGTGGCGCGGGCCCAGCCCTGGCCGCGCCACCCTATCATCTGGGCCCACCAGGGCTCTCCTCTGGTGGCTCTCGGGTGTTCTGGATGCTTCCGGGCAAAATAGGAACCCGGGCGTTGATTTCGTCCAATTCCGAGAATATTTCGTTACTAGGATTTCTGAAACCAAAAACAGCAGAAACGGAACCGGCACTTCGGCATCTTGTTAATAGGTTAGTTCCGTAAAATGCACGAATATGACATAAAGTGTGCATAAAACATGTAGATATCATCAATAATGTGGCATGGAACATAAGAAATTATCGATACGTCGGAGACGTATCGGTGAGTTACACGCCATCAAGCTCTTTTTCCGGCGCCGTTGCTCGGGGAGATCAAGACACGCTGCAAGGGGAGTCTCCACTTCTCAATCTCTTTACTTTGTTTTTGTCTTGCTTTATTTTATTTACTACTTTGTTTGCTGCACTTAAACAAAACACAAAAAAATTAGTTGCTAGCTTTACTTTATTTACTGTCTTGCTCTCTATATCAAAAACACAAAAAAAATTAGTCACTTGTCTTTGCTTAGTTTACTTTATCACTATTAAAATGAGTAATCCTGAAGTTGAAGTTCGTTCTTTTAAGCAACAAGGTGGAGAAAGTTTTAAAGATGCTTGGTATAGAATTAGTAATGCTCATCATAGGTGCATTAAGAAACACTCCACCACTATCCTTCTTAGGAACTTTTATGTTGGTTTATCTAGTTGGAATAGGTATGTTCTTGATACTCTTTCGGGAGGTAATTTCCTAGGTACTCCCGCTTTAGAAGCTAGTTGCATCATTGAGAGTATAGTTGGAATACCACCTGTTAATGAAGTTAAAATTGAAATCTCTCTTGAAGATGTTATGAAAAAATTGGAAGCCATAGAGAAAAATTTTCCAAGTATTGAAACTAAATTGGGAATGTTATTGGATAAAACTGATGAACTTGATAAATCCCTGGGAGGAATTGATGAAAGAATTAGTGTCCTAGGAACTTGTGTTGTCCATGATAATCAAACCAATAGGATTGATGAACTTGAAAAAGCTATGGGAACCTTGGGTTCAACCTTTTCTTCTCTCAAGTATAATGAGAAAGCTTATGTGGGTAAAGAGCAAAAATTCATGTATGCTTCTAAAGTGCCTAAACAAAAGAATTACTATAGGCCTAAAATTGCTAAAACCCCTAGCACCACCATAGAAAATTTAGATAATGGAGCTCCTAAAGTACCACCTGCAACAAGTTGTGTTTGCATGAAAAATAATAATGTTGATGCTTCTACTCTTGATGTTACTTGATTTGCACTTTCTGCGCCTAGCTGAAAGGCGTTAAAGAAAAGCGCTTATGGGAGACAACCCATGTTTTTACTACAGTACTTTGTTTTATATTTGAGTCTTGGAAGTTGTTTACTACTGTAGCAACCTCTCCTTATCATGTTTTTGTGCCAAGTAAAGTTTCTATGTTAAAGTTGATGTTATATTTGGGATCGCTGCACAGAAACAGCATTGCTGTCTGTCACGAATCTGGGCCTAAGTCTCTGTAGAAAATTCGAAAAAATCTGCCAATTTACAAGCGTGATCCTAAGATATGTACGCAACTTTCATTAGTTTTGAGTTTTTCCATTTGAGCAAGTCTGGTGCCACTTTAAAATTCGTCTTTACGAACTGTTCTGTTTTCGACAGATTCTGCCTTTTATTTCGCATTGCCTATTTTGCTATGTTGGATGAATTTCTTTGATCCATTAATGTCCAGTAGCTTTATGCAATGTCCAGAAGTGTAAAGAATGTTTGTGTCACCTCTGAATATGTGAATTATTAATTGTGCACTAACCCTCTAATGAGTTTGCTTGAAGTTTGGTGTGAAGGAAGTTTTCAAGGGTCAAGAGAGGAGTATGATATACTATGATCAAGAGGAGTGAAAGCTCTAAGCTTGGGGATGCCCCCGTGGTTCACCCCTGCATATTTTAAGAAGACTCAAGCGTCTAAGCTTGGGGATGCCCAAGGCATCCCCTTCTTCATCGACAACATCATCGAGTTCCTCCCCCGAAACTATATTTTTATTCAGTCACATCTTGTGTTCTTTACTTGGAGCGTCGGTTTGTTTTTGTTTTTGTTTTTGTTTTTGTTTGAATAAAATGGATCCTAGCATTCACTTTGTGCGAGAGAGACACGCTCCCTGTTGCATATGGACAAATATGTCCTTAGGCTTTACTCATAATGTTCAAGGCGAAGTTTCTTCTTCGTTAAATTGTTATATGGTTGGAATTGGAAAATGCTACATGTAGTAATTCTAAAATGTCTTGGATAATGTGATACTTGGCAATTGTTGTGCTCATGTTTAAGCTCTTGCATCATATGCTTTGCACCCATTAATGAAGAAATACATAGAGCTTGCTAAAATTTGATTTGCATATTTGGTCTCTCTAAGGTCTAGATAATATCTAGTATTGAGTTTTGAACAACAAGGACGACGGTGTAGAGTCTTATAATGTTTACAATATGTCTTTTATGTGAGTTTTGCTGCACCGTTTCATCCTTGAGTTTGCTTCAAATAACCTTGCTAGCCTAAACCTTGTATCGAGAGGGAATACTTCTCATGCATCCAAAATCCTTGAGCCAATCACTATGCCATTTGTGTCCACCATACCTACCTACTACATGGTATTTCTCCGCCATTCCAAAGTAAATTACTTGAGTGCTACCTTTAAAATTTCATCATTCACCTTTGCAATATATAGCTCATGGGACAAAATAGCCTTAAAAACTATCGTAGTATTGAATATGTACTTATGCACTTTAGATACGTCTCCAACGTATCGATAATTTCTTATGTTCCATGCTACTTTATTGATGATACCTACATGTTTTATGCACACTTTATGTCATATTCGTGCATTTTCTGGAACTAACCTATTAACAAGATGCCGAAGTGCCGCTTCTGTTTTCTGCCGTTTTTGGTTTCGTAAATCCTAGTAACGAAATATTCTCGGAATTGGACGAAATCAACGCCCGGGTTCCTATTTTGCCCGGAAGCATCCGGAACACCCGAGAGTCGCGCAGGGGGGCCACACAGGCCCCAGATGATAGGCCGGCGCGGCCCACCCCCTGGCCGCGCGGCCCTATGGCGTCGTCGCCCCTTCGACCTTCTGACGCTGCCCTTTCGCCTATTTAAAGCCTCCGTCGCGAAAACCCTATTACGGAGGACGAAACCCACAGAAACCATCCAGAGCCGCCGCCATCGCGAAGCCAAGATCTGGGGGACAGGAGTCTCTGTTCCGGCACCCTCGCCGGACGGGGAAGTGCCCCGGAAGGCTTCTCCATCGACACCGCTGCCATCTCAACCGCCATCTTCATCACCGCTGCTGCTCCCATGAGGAGGGAGTAGTTCTCCATTGAGGCTCGGGGCTGTACCGGTAGCTATGTGGTTCATCTCTCTCCTATGTACTTCAATACAGTAATCTCATGAGCTGCCTTACATGATTGAGATTCATATGATGATGCTTGTAATCTAGATGTCATTATGCTAGTCAAGTGAGTTTTACTTATGTGATCTCCGGAGACTCCTTGTCCCACGTGTGTAAAGGTGACAAGTGTGTGCACCGTGTGGGTCTCTTAGGCTATATTTCACGTAATACTTATTCACTCGTTATGAATGGCATAGTGAAGTGCTTATTTATATCTCTTTATGATTGCAATGTGTTTTGTATCACAATTTATCTATGTGCTACTCTAGCAATGTTATTAAAGTAGTTTTATTCCTCCTGCACGGTGTAATGGTGACAGTGTGTGCACTTGTGTTAGTACTTGGTTTATGCTATGATCATGATCTCTTGTAGATTGCGAAGTTAACTATTGCTATGATAGTATTGATGTGTATTATTCCTCCTACATAAGCATGAAGGTGACAAGTGTGCATGCTATGTTAGTACTTGGTTTAGTCGTTTCGATCTTTCATGCACTCTAAGGTTATTTAAATATGAACATTTAATTGTGGAGCTTGTTAACTCCGGCATTGAGGGTTCGTGTAATCCTACGCAATGTGTTCATCATCCAACAAGAGAGTGTAGAGTATGCATTTATCTATTCCGTTATGTGATCAATGTTGAGAGTGTCCACTAGTGAAAGTCTAATCCCTAGGCCTTGTTCCTAAATATCGCTATCGCTCGTTTGTTACTCGTTTTATCGCGTTACTATCGCTGCATTACTACTGCATGTTTACTTCCTGCAATATTACTACCATCAACTGCCCGCCAGCAAGCACTTTTCTGGCGCCATACTACTGCTCATATTCATTCATACCACTTGTATTTCACTATCTCTTCGCCGAACTAGTACACCTATTAGGTGTGTTGGGGACACAAGAGACTTCTTGTTTTGTGGTTGCAGGGGTTGCATGAGAGGGATATCTTTGACCTCTTCCTCCCCGAGTTCGATAAACCTTGGGTAATCCACTTAAGGGAAACTTGCTGCTCGTTCTACAAACCTCTGCTCTTGGAGGCCCAACACTGTCTACAAGAATAGAAGCACCCGTAGACATCAAGCACTTTTCCGGCGCCGTTGCCGGGGAGGAAAGGTAAAAGACACTCATACTCCGGTTCCGTGTAATAGTACTTTTCCGGCGCCATTGTGTGTGTGCTCGAAGCTATTTCCTTTAGACTCGCAATTGCGACATTTGGTTTCTTGTTTACACTAGTTAGGCATAATGGACAACAATGACCTTTTTATTCTATTTCCTGATTTAAGACATGGATGGTTTGATGCGAAAATTAAAAAACCCATGGAACATATTAATATGAATGCTTTGAACACTATTGTTGCTAATGCTATGGAAGATTCTAAGCTTGGGGAAGCTGGCTTTGATGAGCATGATATTTTTAGTCCCCCAAGCATTGAGGAGAAAATTTACTTTGATGATACTTTGCCTCTTATATTTGATGATAAGAATAATAATGATAGCTACTTTGTTGAATTTGCTCCCACTACAACTAATAAAATTGATTATGCCTATGTGGAGAGTAATAATTTTATGCATGAGACTCATGATAAGAATGATTTATGTGATAGTTATATTGTTGAGTTTGCTCATGATGCTACTGAAAGTTATTATGAGAGAGGAAAATATGGTTGTAGAAATTTTCATGTTACTAAAATGCCTCTCTATGTGCTGAAATTTTTGAAGCTACACTTGTTTTATCTTCCTATGCTTGTTACTTTGCTCTTCATGAACTCGTTTATTTACAAGATTCTTATGCATAGGAAGCATGTTAGACTTAAATGTGTTTTGAATTTGCCTCTTGATGCTCTCTTTTGCTTCAACTACTATTTCTTGCGAGTGCATCATTAAAACTGCTGAGCCCATCTTAATGGCTATAAAGAAAGAACTTCTTGGGAGATAACCCATGTGTTTATTTTACTACAGTACTTTGTTTTATATTTGTGTTTTGGAAGTTGTTTAGTACTGTAGCAACCTCTCCTTATCTTAGTTTTGTGTTTTGTTGTGCCAAGTGAAGCCTCTAATCGAAGGTTGATACTAGATTTGGATTTCTGCGCAGAAACAGATTTCTATCTGTCACGAATCTGGGCTGTTTTCTCTGTAGGTAACTCAGAAAAATATGCCAATTTACGTGCGTGATCCTCAGATATGTACGCAACTTTCATTAGTTTTGAGTTTTTCCGTTTGAGCAAGTCTGGTGCCATTTTAAAATTCGTCTTTACGGACTATTCTGTTTTTGACAGATTCTGCCTTTTATTTCGCATTGCCGCTTTTGTTAAGTTGAATGAGTTTCTTGGTTCCATTAACTTTCAGAAGTTTTGTGCAATGTCCAGAAGTCTTAAGAATGATTGTGTCACCTCTGAACATGTGAATTTTGATTATGCACTAACCCTCTAATGAGTTTGCTTGAAGTTTGGTGTGGCAGAAGTTTTCAAGGGTCAATAGAAGAGGGTGATATAATGTGATCGAGAAGAGTGAAAGGTCTAAGCTTGGGGATGCCCCGGTGGTTCATCCCTGCATATTTTAAGAAGACTCAAGCATCTAAGCTTGGGGATGCCCAAGGCATTCCCTTCTTCATCGACAACTTATCAGGTTTCTTCTAGTGAAACTATATTTTTATTCGGTCACATCTTATGTACTTTACTTGGAGCGTCTGTGTGTGCTTTTATTTTTGTTTTGTTATCTTAGTTCTCTGAATAAGTTCATCCTTGTGTGGGAGAGAGACACGCTCCGCTGGTTCGTATGAACACATGTGTTCTTAGCTCATAATATTCATGACGAAGTTTCCTCTTCGTTAAATTGTTATATGGTTGGAATTGAAAAATGCTACATGTAGTAATTGGTAAAATGTCTTGGATAATGTGATACTTGGCAATTGTTGTGCTCATGTTTAAGCTCTTGCATCATATACTTTGCACCTATTAATGAAGAAATACATAGAGCTTGCTAAAATTTGGTTTGCATAATTGGTCTCTCTAAGGTCTAGATAATTTCTAGTATTGAGTTTTGAACAACAAGGAAGACGGTGTAGAGTCTTATAATGTTTACAATATGTCTTTTATGTGAGTTTTGCTGCACCGGTTCATCCTTGTGTTTGTTTCAAATAACCTTGCTAGCCTAAACCTTGTATCGAGAGGGAATACTTCTCATGCATCCAAATCCTTGAGCCAACCACTATGCCATTTGTGTCCACCATATCTACCTACTACATGGTATTTTTCCGCCATTCCAAAGTAAATTGCTTGAGTGCTACCTTTAAACCATTCAAAAGTTATTACCTCTTATTTGTGTCAATGTTTTATAGCTCATGAGGAAGTATGTGGTGTTTTATCTTTCAATCTTGTCATTTACTTCTGACGGACTTTCACAATGGACTAGTGGCTTCATCCGCTTATCCAATAATTTTGCAAAAAGAGCTGGCAATGAGGTTCCCAGCCTCAATTAATTAACTTGCATTAATAATTCTCTTCACATGTTTTGTTCTGATATATCAGTAAGCAACTTAAATTTGCAAATAGACACTCCTCCATGGTATGTGAATGATTGGAAGGCACCCGAGGATTCGGTTAGCCATGGCTTGTGTAAGCAAAAGGTTTGGGGGAGTGTCATCTAATAAATAAAACTAAAGTACATGTGTAAACAAAAGAGAAGAGGGATGATCTACCTTGCTGGTAGAGATAACATCCTTCATGGGAGCCGCTCTTGAAAGTCTGGTTGATAAGGTAGTTAGAGTACCCATTACCATTCGTTGACAACAACAAATACCTCTCAAAACTTTACTTTTATACTCTCTTGATGTTTTCAAAATCAAAGCTCTAGTACAAATATAGCAATCGATGCTTTCCTATTTGAAGGACCTTTCTTCTATTTTTATTGTTGAGTCAGTTTACCTACTTCTCTCCACCTCAAGAAGCAAACACTTGTGAACTGTGCATTGATTCCTACATACTTGCTTATTGCATTTGTTATATTACTCTATGTTGACAATTATCCATGAGATATGCATGTTGAA
The DNA here is from genome assembly GCF_022539505.1 of Lolium rigidum. Classification (NCBI taxonomy): domain Eukaryota; kingdom Viridiplantae; phylum Streptophyta; class Magnoliopsida; order Poales; family Poaceae; genus Lolium; species Lolium rigidum. The sequence continues at coordinate 50,222,575 of NC_061511.1, read as the reverse complement.
AGTTGAAAGCAACCGCTGAAACTTAATCTTCTTTTGTGTTGCTTCAATACCTCTACTTTGAATTATTGCTTTACGAGTTAACTCTTATGCAAGACTTATTGATGCTTGTCTTGAAGTACTATTCATGAAAAGTCTTTGCTTTATGATTCATTTGTTTACTCATGTCATTACCATTGTTTTGATCGCTGCATTCATTACATATATTTACAATAGTATGATCAAGGTTATGATGGCATGTCACTTAAGAAATTATCTTTGTTATCGTTTTACTCGCTCGGGACGAGCGTAACTAAGCTTAGGGATGCCGATACGTCTCCAACGTATCGATAATTTCTTATGTTTCATGCTACTTTATTGATGATACCTACATGTTTTATGCACACTTTATGTCATATTCGTGCATTTTCCGGAACTAACCTATTAACAAGATGCCGAAGTGCCAGCTCTCGTTTTCTCGCTATTTTTGGTTTCGTAAATCCTAGTAACGAAATATTCTCGGAATTGGACGAAATCAACGCCCGTGTTCCTATTTTGCCCGGAAGCATCCAGAACACCCGAGAGTCGCCGCAGGGGGGCCACACAGCCCCAGATGATAGGCCGGCGCGGCCCACCCCCTGGCCGCGCGGCCCTATGGCGTCGTCGCCCCTTCGACCTTCTGACGCTGCCCTTTCGCCTATTTAAAGCCTCCGTCGCGAAAACCCTATTACGGAGGACGAAACCCACAGAAACCATCCGAGCCGCCGCCATCGCGAAGCCAAGATCCGGGGGACAGGAGTCTCGTTCCGGCACCCGCCGGACGGGGAAGTGCCCCCGGAAGGCTTCTCCATCGACACCGCCGCCATCTCCACCGCCATCTTCATCACCGCCGCTCGCTCCCATGAGGAGGAGTAGTTCTCCATTGAGGCTCGGGGCCGTACCGGTAGCTATGTGGTTCATCTCTCTCCTATGTACTTCAATACAATAATCTCATGAGCTGCCTTACATGATTGAGATTCATATGATGATGCTTGTAATCTAGATGTCATTATGCTAGTCAAGTGAGTTTTACTTATGTGATCTCCGGAGACTCCTTGTCCCACGTGTGTAAAGGTGACGAGTGTATGCACCGTGTGGGTCTCTTAGGCTATATTTCACGTAATACTTATTCACCTGTTATGAATGGCATAGTGAAGTGCTTATTTATATCTCTTTATGATTGCAATGTGTTTTGTATCACAATTTATCTATGTGCTACTCTAGCAATGTTATTAAAGTAGTTTTATTCCTCCCGCACGGTGTAATGGTGACAAGTGTGTGCACTCGTGTTAGTACTTGGTTTATGCTATGATCATGATCTCTTGTAGATTGCGAAGTTAACTATTGCTATGATAGTATTGATGTGTATTATTCCTCCTACATAAGCATGAAGGTGACAAGTGTGCATGCTATGTTAGTACTTGGTTTAGTCGTTTCGATCTTTCATGCACTCTAAGGTTATTTAAATATGAACATTTAATTGTGGAGCTTGTTAACTCCGCATTGAGGGTTCGTGTAATCCTACGCAATGTGTTCATCATCCAACAAAAGAGTGTAGAGTATGCATTTATCTATTCCGTTATGTGATCAATGTTGAGAGTGTCCACTAGTGAAAGTCTAATCCCTAGGCCTTGTTCCTAAATATCGCTATCGCTCGCTTGTTATCGTTTTATCGCGTTACTACTGTCGCGTTACTACCGCATGTTTACTTCCTCGCAATATTACTACCATCAACCGCCCGCCAGCCAAGCACTTTTTCGGCGCCATACTATCGCTCATATTCATTCATACCACTTGTATTTCACTATCTTTTCGCCGAACTAGTACACCTATTAGGTGTGTTGGGGACACAAGAGACTTCTTGTTTTGTGGTTGCAGGGTTGCATGAGAGGGATATCTTTGACCTCTTCCTCCCTGAGTTCGATAAACCTTGGGTAATCCACTTAAGGGAAACTTGCTGCTGTTCTACAAACCTCTGCTCTTGGAGGCCCAACACTGTCTACAAAAATAGAAGCATCCGTAGACAAGTCCATTGCATTTTGCAAAACGCCCCTACATTTTCCGGTATTCTTTACAATTGTTGTCTCTGTTTCATAGAGTGCATAAGTACGAGATTTATTTTTCCGGATTAAACCACCTAATTTCGAAATTTTCAGTCTGGAGGATTCATTGACTCATACACAAATGATTTCTTATCTCTTTTTTTAGCCATTCATATTCCGTCTTACTCACTGTTACAATTCCTACATGTTTTTTTATCCATTCCTTCAAACAATTTTCATTTCACCATATATGTACATTCACCACACGTTACATGAGATCTGGAGCATTTATTCCTGATTATAAACTGGATCATTTATTCTGCCAAGAATTTTAGTCTAGGAAATCATTTACTTTAGGACGAAGAAAATAAAATGGAAATGAAACCATAATGTATTCCGGCCAGAATAAACTTAAGGAAACCAATACAAATTTTTGGATCTTGTACTTTAAAATGGGAGATTCCTTGAACAAAAGTCAGAAAAAATGAGAAAACGAAAAGATGTTAACTATATTCTGTAAAGAATCATTAATAAAACTGCAATGAAAGTAAGTTTTACAATAGGCAAAAAAACCATAGTTCCAGAGAATCTAAGTTTATACACGTAAGAAAGTTTCATCAAAGTTTCATACACAGAAATACGAATTTGCAAAGGAGATTTATTGGAGTCTCGGCAAAATTAGCTCAGTTTCATACATTTTCGAATTTGAACATAGATTCTTGCACAGGTTCATAAACTTTTTGAAGATCCATACATGATTCACGTAGGATCCACAGATTACAAGATTAAAATCTGGAATATTATAGGAAGCATTTTTTAGGCATTAACTGCAGCCATGAATGAATAACCGAGCAAAAGTGAATTGCCATCCAAAGTGCAAATTAGTACGCACGGGTTGGGAGGAAATAAAATAGATCTAGACACAGCATATCTAGGATATGATTTGGAACAGGAAGCATCACGAACCAAAAAAAATGGATCCAGATTACCATCCACATACATGAACGGCAACATCATGGATCTAGCGCCCCTCCACACATATGAACAAGAAAGAGCAACTAAATCCAGATTGAGAAAAAATAGAAATAAACTCCAAGAACAGGGAGGAAATCTCCAAGAAAAGAAAAGAATAGAAGAAACCAAATCTAGATCGGGACGACCCTCCTTCATGGATGCTGGGTGCGAGCACGAGGCGACCTCCCGGAGGCGCCGCGCGAGGTCATCGTCCACGGGCTTGACTGTCGTCGCCGCGCGGGCACCAGCCTCTAGGTCCAAGGCACTCGACCGTGGGAGAGGGAGGCGGCGGTTGGAGATCGTGGGGAGAGGAGGGCAGAGGAGGCAGGAGGGGCGATGCCCGGGTTGGATCCGTGTGGGGAGGTTGTCCTCTCCACCGCGTACTGTGGGTTAATTCCTCTGTTTCTAAGGGTGGAAAATGCAAATGCTTAAGGACCATTGACCAGAAAGACTTTGCACGAATCTCCAAAAAACGTGAGGCAGAGATAGTGCCGGGGTGCCTTCCCACGTTAGGTAAATCCGCACTCCGCACCTAAGAGCATCCCCACTCGTTGGCGCTCCCCACGCTCAAATCCGGACGAAACAACCGCCGGATTGGACGAAATTAAGTCGTGGGGAGTACCGTATTTCCAGTCGTCCACCCGGAGTTCGGCGGATAGAGTTTAAGTTCAAACAAATCGCCGTCCCGCGCTACAAGCACGGCCGCTTGATCGGCAAAAGGAGCAAAAGGATCGGCCCACAGATCGGCGATCGGAGGGAAATTACACGGAGACAAAGCTCGTCGGCAGTCCCGGCAGGCACGGCGGTGTCCGACGGACCAGCTTCCTCACACGCCGTGGCCGAAACGGCCGCGGCGGCCGGCGAGGAAACAACGGCAGTGGACGTCGAGCGGCCGCAGCCGACGAGGTAGATGGTGAGGTAGACCGGTAGGAGCCGGTGGAGAAGACGAAGGACACGCCGGAGGGGCTCGGAGGATGTCGCTGCGGTGGCCCTTGTACCAATTCCTCGTCTCCTCGTCCATCGGCTCCATGTCGCCGCCGCCCATCGAGAACGCCAAGTCCGTATTCCTCTTCTTCGCCGCCGCCGTCGTCTTCGGCGAGTGCGATCCGGCGCCCTGGTTGGCGAGCATCTCCCGCCACCTGCCGTCGAACTTGTCGTTCCTTCCGTCGGCGTGCGACATCAAGTCGGCCAAGCACTTGTCGATCGACGCCCGCATCTTGTCGGCGGGACCGTCCGTCCGTTTGAGCTCTTTCAGCCTTCTTCTCGGCCGAGTTCGGGCGCCCTTCCGACGCGCAAGCCGCCGGCGCGTCGGGGTTGTACTGCTCGGTCTTGCTCTTCGAGAGGGTTGTGCGATTTTCCTTCCACTTCTCGCAGTGCTCGAGGCGGGCGTAGACGTTGAGGAACTTGAACTGCAGGCCGGTGTCGTCCGCATACATGTCCAAAGCTCGGCGCAGCTGGGGAAAAAAGAGCACGACGAAACGGGTCAGCTAACGACGATGTACCTCGGTGATGCAGGGTCGACGGAACATACCTTTTGCTCCAAGTCATGGCCGCTGATCGGCCGTTTCTCGATCTCCTCCTGTACGCCGTGCCATTTCCTGCACGCCGTCTGCATGATCCCCCAATGGGTGGCCATTGCCTTCTCTCCCGGTACACGTTCATGTTCGTCTTGTTGAAGTAGGGATCGACGAGTTTGCGTTCCTCGTACGCCTGCTTCACTCGAAGCCAATAGGTGTCGAACGACTGATTGGCACCGATTATGCCGTTCGTGGACACGGTCATCCAAGCTTCGGCGAGGCACTCCTCTTCCTTCGACGTCCATTTGATACGTGGTTCGGCAGGCGGCGAGTCCTTCCTCTTCTTCTTCCCCTTCGACAGGTTGACGTCGGCTTGAGTTGTCTCTCCTTGTTCTTCGTCTTCTTGTTCTTCGACGGCTTGGCTTCCATCGGCAACATCCTCCACATGATCCTTGCGCGCTGCCACAGCTGCCGTCGCCCTCGCCTCCTCTTGCGTGAAGAACCCCGGGCTCGCGGCGGCGGCGTCCATGAAGAACCTCGGGCTCGCAGCGGCGGCGGCGGAGCCGGAGGTGATCATCTCGTGGATCGCCTCATCGTTCGGCGCCGCCGTCGCACTGAACGGTAGCGGCCCTCGTCGCATGACCGGCGAGGTGCCCTCGAACTGGCCGCCGCTGCCGCCGATGTCAAGCTCGGGCGGCGACGGCGTGAACCTGGACGGTTGGACGTAGGCGCCCTCTTGGAACATGGCAGTCATCGACGACGAGTACATCGTAGGGGAGAAGGACGACGGGGAACTGCTTATACCTTGCGCCGGCCATTGGCCGGGGAACATGGAGCCGCCGCCGCCGCTGAAGGCCATGCTCATCTTCCTCGCTTGCTCCTCCTGGGCCGCCTCCGCCGCCCTCTTAGCGGCGGCTTTTTCACCCTCGCCGCCCGCGTGCCTTGTTTCGATGTCGCGCCGTTTCTCGTCCGCCGCCCACCGTGCGTTCGTCATGCCCGGCGGCCGCTCCTTCCTCGCCCGCGGCTTCCTCGTCGTCCCCTTCGGCGGCATTGTGGTGGACGAGAAGATGAGGAGGAGAGCGGTGGTGGAGGAGAAGGCGCCGCCGGAACTCGGAACTCGGAAGACGAGGGGAATGGAGAAATTCGGCGGGAGAGAATGGGGATATGCAAGCAAATTGGAGGGAATGGAGGGAAAATCGACAGGATTTGGTTTTCCTGTCGCCGACTACGCGGGTCCACACGGTGTTTCGCGCCAAAACGTTTCATCCGGAGTCCCCGAGCGCGCCCCGGGGGACCGGGGACGGCGTGGGCTCGCCGGATGGATGAAGGGCCAAATCCGGACGAAAATGAGGAACCGGGGGCGCTACTGGGCCGATTTTCGCCGTCCGGATGTAAAAAATGCTCGCCGGGGGCCTCGTTGGGGGGGCGAGTAGAGATGCTCTAAGCCCTATCTAGGGCAAACTGAGCTATCTGCTCCCAATCTCTGTCTATAAATATACATCACTCGGCCAAACACAGTTCCACACACAGCACCAAAAGCTAGCTAGTCGCTTCATCAGTTCGGGCACGCCTTCGATTTAACTGGTGAGTACGCTGTACGCAACAAGTATCAATCTTCCTGTTTTTGCATTATAGAAACCTCAATGCCTCAGTTAAGCTCGGTTTATCGATCTCAACCAGTGCAACGATGATGAGCTCCTCCACCGATGTCGCCGCCCCTGCGCCTAAGAAGACGTCGTGGCCGGAGCTGGCAGGGAAGACCATCAAGGAGGCCAGGGAGATCATCCTCAAGGACATGCCTGACGCCGACATCGTCGTCCTGCCCGAGGGCTCGCCGGTGACCAAGGACTTCAGGACCAACCGCGTCCGTATCTTCGTCGGCACCGTCGAAGGGACCCCCCACGTCGGCTAGCTTTGTTGCTCTTTGCTTCCTGTTAAGAGCCAGCATATACATGCTCGCTCACGAATAAATGAAGAAAGAATCCATCCAGTTTGATCGGTTCATCGTGTTTCTCTGGAGTACAATCGATCATCTGTGTGCTTTGTGCTGTTGAAGCTGTTCTTTGGTGTGGTCTTGGCGAGTGATACCTTTCATCCACTCCGACGATATATCAGTGCCGCAGTAGCCGGTATGTGTTTAGTTGTAGTCTCGGCTGCACAGTACCATTCGACTGCAGCGGCAGCACATGTGTCTTGGGGTTGGATCGGATTGATGCATTTCGCCCCTCCGACAATGCAAATGTTAGTGATATGCACTTCCAGATGACACATTATCTATTTCCTTTGGTGGTAGTTGTGGTTCTCGCGCGATTGAAAGAGGCTAGTCTGAATTGTGTGCAACCTAGTCGACCAACAGCTTTTGTTTAGTCCTGAATAAACTAGTTCACAACGACCCTCTAAGTCGCAATTTTTTTTACATGACTCACCTAGGACAATTTTTCTATTTAGAAAAGCATGTGGTCCACCATCGGCATGTTGTATTGTGATCCAAATTCATATACTAAAGGGAGGCTAACTTCTGACGAGCGGAACGAGGCCCGTCGCCGGAGGCTTGGGCCGATATATACATCTTGTAAGCCGCCGGCTAGGGTTTATCAGATTATAAGATAACCCACGGCGTTTGTAAACACTCCCCGATATAGTGAAGTTTTGCTGGCTGGCGCCCGTGGTTTTTTCTCCTTCTGTGTTGGAAGGAGTTTTCCACGTTAAATCTCGTGTCTCCGCTGCATATTCCTTTATCGTTCTTCGTTATTTGCTTGTCGCTTTTATAACAAGTGGTATCAGAGCCCGTGTTTCAATCTAGGGTTTTGCGACATGTCTTCCTTGAAGTTCGATCTACCGCAGCTGGATTACACCACGAGATTTTCTCTGTGGCAAGTGAAGATGAGGGCGATCCTCACCCAATCTTCTGATCTGGATGAATCTCTTGATGGATTTGGCAAGAAAGATGCCAAGACCTGGACCGACGATGAAAAGAGGAAAGATCGTAAGGCCTTTTCTTTAATTCAGCTTCATCTATCCAACAATATCTTGCAGGAAGTGCTAGCTGAGAAATCCGCAGCGGCGCTGTGGTTGAAACTGGAATCGATCTACATGTCCAAAGATCTAACCAGTAAGATGCACGTGAAGATGAAGTTGTTCTCGCACAAGCTGCAAGAAGGTGCGTCAATGATGAATCACCTATCGATCTTTAAAGAGATCGTTTCGATTTGCTCGTCCATGGAGGTAAAGTATGATGATGAGGATCTCGCTCTTATACTGTTAGTCTCGTTGCCTAATTCTTTTGCGAATTTTCGAGACACCTTGTTATACAGTCGTGATGAACTAACCCTTGCCGAAGTTTATGAGGCCCTCCAACACAGGGAAAAGATGAAATCTATGGTGCAGGCAGAGGGTTCGTCATCTAAGGCAGAAGCACTGCAGGTCCGAGGTAGGACCGAGAACAGAAATAACAACTGCAACAACTACAACAGAGATAAGAGCAAGACCGACAGAGGTCGCTCAAAGTCCAAGGGACGAGATGGTAAGTTCTGCAAGTACTGTAAGAAAACCATCCATAATATTGATGATTGCTGGAAGTTGCAGAACAAAGAGAAAAAAAACGGTACTTACCAACCGAAAAACAAATCTGAGGGTGATGGTAAGGCTGCTGTTGTTTCCAGTGATAATTCTGAAGGCGATTGCCTAGTTGTGTTTGCTGGTTGTGTTTCTGGTAATGATGAGTGGATACTTGATTCTGCATGTTCGTTTCATATTTGCTGTAACAAAGACTGGTTCAGTTCTTATGAGTTTGTGCAGAGTGGGGATGTTGTACGTATGGGAGATAACAACCCACGTGAGATCGTGGGCATTGGCTCCGTTCAGATCAAGATGCATGATGGCATGACACGCACTCTGACATATGTGAGACACATACCTGGCATGGCCAGAAATCTGATCTCTCTCAGTACCCTTGATGTTGATGGGTACAAACACTCCGGTTCTCGCGGAGTTCTAAAGGTATCAAAAGGTTCTCTCGTTCACATGATAGGTGATATGAATTCTGCGAAATTATATGTTCTTAGAGGTAGCACTTTGTCTGGTATTGCTGCTGCTGTTATTCCTGATGAACATGGTAAAACTAATCTGTGGCATATGCGTCTTGGACATATGAGTGAACATGGCATGGCAGAATTGCACAGGAGAGACCTGCTAGATGGCTGCAATTTGAGTAAGTTTGAGTTCTCGTGAGCACTCGCATTTTTGGTAAGCATAAAAGAGTTAAATTCAATGCTTCCGTTCATACCACTAAAGGGATTCTAGATTATGTGCATGCTGATGTGTGGGGACCTTCCCGCAAGACTTCTCTTGGTGGTGCAAATTACATGCTTACTATCATAGATGATTACTCCAGAAAAGTGTGGCCTTTTTTTCTGAAACATAAATCTGATGTGTTTGATGCTTTTAGAAAATAGAAAGTTATGGTAGAGAAGCAAACAGAAAAGAAAGTTAAATTGCTTCGTACTGACAATGGCATGGAGTTTTGTTCTACTGTTTTCAATGATTACTGCAGCGACGAAGGCATTGTCAGGCACCACACCATCCCATATACTCCTCAACAGAATGGTGTGGCGGAGAGGATGAACAGAACCATCATCTCCAAGGCTCGCTGCATGTTGTCCAATGCTGGTATGCATAGACGTTTCTGGGCTGAAGCAGCCTCCACCGCTTGTTACTTGATAAACAGGTCACCTTGCATTCCGCTTGATAAGAAAACTCCTATTGAGGTATGGTCCGGTTCACCTGCTGATTATTCACGGTTGAGAGTTTTTGGTAGCACTCGCTTATGCTCATGTTGATAATGGAAAGTTAGAGCCTAGGGCTCTTAAGTGTGTGTTTCTTGGTTATGGTTCAGGAGTTAAGGCATACAAGTTATGGAATCCTGAAACTAAGAAAGTTTTGCATAGCAGGAATGTAGTCTTTAATGAGGCTGTCATGTTTTATAAGAGTTCATCTACAGATGTTACTGATGCTGTTGATTTTTCTGATAATTCTGATGATGAGCAACAGAGGATTAGCATGCAGGTGGAGCACGTGGAGGAGAAAGAAAATGATGTTGCTGAAAATGATAACACCGTTGTTCAAGCACTCACCACCTGTTTTGCAGCAAACAAATAGTTCCATTGTTGTCGATAGACCGAGGCGTAACAAAGGTCCACGTCCTCGTTTGATTGAAGAATGTAATCTTGTACACCATGCTTTGAGTTGTGCTGAACAGGTGGAGCATGATACTGAACCTGCTACATATACTGAGGCCGTTGCATCCGTTGACCGCGTGAAGTGGATTTCTGCTATGCAAGAGGATATGCAATCGCTTGACAAGAATGGCACATGGGATGTTGTGCCCTTGCCTAAACAAAAGAAGGCTGTCCGCTGTAAGTGGATATTTAAAAGAAAGGAAGGTTTGTCACCTAATGAGCCGCCGAGGTTTAAGGCAAGGTTAGTAGCAAAAGGTTTCAGCCAAATTCCAGGTATTGATTATAATGATGTATTTTCTCCGGTTGTGAAGCATAGTTCTATTCGTGCATTCTTTGGTATTGTGGCTATGCGTGATCTTGAGCTTGAGCAGCTAGATGTAAAGACTGCTTTTCTGCATGGTGAGCTTGAGGAGGAGATATACATGGACCAACCTGAAGGTTTTGTTGTGCCTCGGTAAGGAGGATCTTGTTTGCAAGTTGAAGAGGTCCCTTTATGGTCTGAAACAGTCTCCAAGACAGTGGTACAAAAGGTTTGATTCATTTATGCTTGCACATGAGTTTAAGAGATCTAAGTATGATAGTTGTGTTTATCTCAAGTTTGTTAATGGATCACCAATATACTTGCTGTTATATGTTGATGATATGTTGATTGTTGCCAAGAGCAAGAAAGAGATCACTACTTTAAAGTCACAGTTAAGTAGTGAGTTTGAGATGAAGGATCTTGGTGCTGCTAAGAAAATACTAGGTATGGAAATTACAAGAGACAGAAAATCTAGTGTGTTATTTCTTAGTCAAGCAAAATTACATTCGTAAAGTTCTTCATCGTTTTAATATGCATGATGCAAAGTCTGTTAGTACACCTATTGCTCCTCACTTTAAGTTGTCAGCATTGCAATGTCCTAGTACTGATGAAGATTTTGAGTACATGTCTCGAGTTCCATATTCTAGTGCTGTTGGTTCCTTGATGCATGCCATGGTTTGTTCTCGTCCTGATTTGTCATACGCTATGAGTTTGGTCAGTCGATACATGGCTAATCCTGGTAAAGAACATTGGAAAGCTGTTCAGTGGATTTTCAGGTACCTTCGTGGCACATCCAAAGCTTGCTAGAAGTTTGGCAAGACCGGTGAGGGACTCGTAGGCTATGTGGATTCAAATTTTGTTGCCGATTTGGATAAGAGAAGATCCCTCACAGGTTATATGTTCACTGTTGGTAGATGTGTTGTGAGTTGAAAGGCAACGTTACAACATGTTGTTGCCCAATCTACGACCGAAGCAGAATATATAGCAATTAATGAAGCTTGCAAAGGGTCTGTTTGGTTGAAAGGTTTGTATGCTGAGCTTTGTGGAGATGATTCTTGCATTAACTTGTTTTCTGATAGTCAAAGTGCAATATACCTTACTAAAGATCAAATGTTCCATGAGAGGACAAAGCACATTGATATCAAGTACCATTATGTTCGCGACATTGTTGCTCAAGGTAAACTGGAGGTATGCAAGATAAGTACTCATGATAATCCTGCTGATATGATGACAAAGCCAGTTCCTATTTCCAAGTTTGAGCTTTGCTCGAGCTTGGTTGGTATAACTATTTAGCCCAAGTGGCTGTTGGCGCTAGCAAGTATTTTCTTTGTTGTTCAGGAGTTTGTTGAAGTTCATGCTACAAGATGGAATTTGTCTCAAGGTGGAGTTTGTTGTATTGTGATCCAAATTCATATACTAAAGGGAGGCTAACTTCTGACGAGCGGAGCGAGGCCCGTCGCCGGAGGCTTGGTACGGTACGGATTGTTGGCACCGCCTATATATACATCTTGTAAGCCGCCGGCTAGGGTTTATCAGATTATAAGATAACCCACGGCGTTTGTAAACACTCCCCGATATAGTGAAGTTTTGTCGGTCGGCGCCCGTGGTTTTTTCTCCTTCTGTGTTGGAAGGAGTTTTCCACGTTAAATCTCGTGTCTCCGCTGCATATTCCTTTATCGTTCTTCGTTATTTGCTTGTCGCTTTTATAACACGGCACCTCATAAATGGGGGACTATGAGCCGACACGCATCGGCCAAGGTCCAAAATGGATGATCTTTGTCGTATCATATTGGCCATGAAAATTTTCCATATGTCTGTTTGCGAAATGAACCCCTGTGGCAATGGACATGTTTAGTGATGATCATTGTTATAGACTTAAGACTTCTAAAGCATAACCCGACATGTTTAAGTGAGATTGCATGAATGAAGCTGACGCGCGCCGACAATGGAGATGATCCTAGATCTGTGAGTGTCGGCCAATGATTATGGGGCTAAATCTGATCGTTTCTTTTATATATGTATATTACTACCTAAGCTAGGGTGAGTCTACCGTGTTTTGACAGATCTAGAAGGGGGGGAGCTTGTTGCTACTTCCTTTGTTCTATAATTTTATCATGATTATAGTCTAAATGTTGAGCGACATTCCAAGAACTTACCTATACATATGTGTGGGCATGATTTTCAGCAGCAATGCGCTATTAATCTATTATTACTTCCTCCGTTCAGAAGTAACTCTAATCCTCCTCCACTTATCTAGATATGAATATATTTAGACGTACCATAGTGTGTAATGTCAAAGTTAAGTCATTTTTTTAAAGTTGAGCCACTTATTTCCGAACACATAACAGCTAGATTGAATCAATCAGACCTCCTTTTACCCGAATGGACGGACCGTGCGACTTGCCATGAACGATCGAGCCAACAAGCACTAGTGGAGAAGAGGCCTAAGAGCATCTCCAGCCGCGTCCCCCAAAGCGTCCCCCAAACCGCGCCGGATCGAGCGTTTGGGAGACGTGTTTTGTTCGTGCCGCGTTTGGGGGACGTCGCTCCCCAGCCGCGTCCCCAAACGCCGCCCCCAAATGAATATTTGTGCACGAAAATAAAGATTTTCATTCAATTTTGATTATATATTACAAAGTTTGAATGAAAACGGCTAGATTTCATCTAAACCTAGACTACTGACCGCCCGGCGGCGCGTTCGACGGCCCCGCCCCGTCGTCGCCTCCCCTACGCCGCAGCTCCTCCTGCGCGCGCCTCCTCTCCTTGCGAGCGGCGGTGGCCAGACGGTGCCGCTCCCGCCGCGCGTCCTCCGCCGTCCCCTGCTGCGCCGCTTGGAGGGAGAGCTCGATGGCGCGACGAATATGCGCCTCTTCGCGGGCACGGGCGTCGTCCCGGGAGCTTCTTCTCCGACTTGAAGGACTCGACGAGGGCGCGTTGCTGATCGGCCGTCTCGTCCGGGTGCGGCCCGTCGTCGTCGGACCGGCCGAACTCATCGTCGTCGCCGTCCTCCACCTCGGTCTCCTCCGCCCGGCCTCCTCCTCCTCCATTGGCGCCTCCTCCTCCACATCCGTTGGCGCCTCCATCATCGCCGCCGCTAACGCGTCGGCCTCCCCCGCCAACCGCTCCGCCCGCCTCCCCCATAGCGCCGTCGCCGCCGCCTCCCGCCGCCGACGCTCCTCCGCCGTCACCCGCTCGCCGGAGCTCGATCGACTCACGCCGGCGGCGCTCGATCGAGTCACGCCGTTCACGGAACAGCGCCTGCCGCTCATCGCGCTGGCGGCGGCGCTCGTCAGCCCATCGCTGCTCCATCTCCTCCCGGTACCGGCGCCGTCGCGCCTCTTGCCCCGTCGAGGCGTCGAATGCCGCAACGGTGTCGCACTGCTGCTCCTGCCACGCTGCTGCCGCCGCGGCCTCCTCAGCTGCGGAGGCAGGGCGGAGAACGCCGCTAGATCCGCCGCCTGCTGGCGGGCCTCCTCCTCGAGTGCCTCCTCTAGTGCCGCACGCCGCCGCCGGGCCGGAAGTGGAGGAGACGGCGGTGGAGGGAAGTGGCCATCGCCGGGGCGGTTCGCCATTGCCACTGGTGATGGAGGAGACGGCCGTGGAGCGACGAGGGCTGTGTTTGTTGCCGGCGGGGTGTGGTGGCTACCGTTGATGAGCCGGGAGACCTTTTATAGACGCCGGCGTCGGGAAGAAAGCGCGGGAACAGACGAGAAGAGGCGGGAAGATCGCGCGGGAACGGGCGGTGGCGTGCGAACGCCGGCGACACGTGGAGGCTGCGCAGCACCGACGAGACGTCTCGCCTGCCCCTCCGTCGCCATTAAGGCAAAGATGCCGCTGCGAGCGAATAACTTCCGTCGCGAGGTAGGCGACGGTTAGGTTAAAATTAACTGTGCCGCTGACGCGTCGGCCCCGCGCCTCCTCGCCTCTCATTTCGTTGTGTCCGGCGTGCCCGGTGCGTCCCCTGTGGGACGGGGACGGGCTCGGGGCGCCGGACACCGTATAGGGGCGCGCCGGACAAAAATGGCCTTTGGGGGACGCGGCTGGAACGCTTTTTTTGTCCGGCGCGCCCCAAATCCCTTTGGGGAATGCTTTGGGGGACGCGACTGGAGATGCTCTAATGTCGCGGGTGGTAAGCCCCTTTTGTCACGGGCGGCCAGCCGCGACAACGGAGGCGCGATAAAAGGTCTACCTTTTGTCGCGGGTCTCTTACCACCCGCGACATATGGTCGACCACGTGGCAGACGCGGGGCGCGCAGGGGACAGACCCTTATGTCGCGGGCGGTATTACCACCCGCGGCAAAAGGTCCTCTACGTGGCGCTCGCAGAAACCTGCTGCTTTAGGGTTTGAGGGGTGCAGCCCCCCGCCCCCCGCCACCGCCCCCTTTTATTCGAAATAAAAGTTGCATATATTTATACGCTACTAGAACTTGTACACACGTTCATTTATATATAGATTGATCAACCAAATATTGGAAACAAAAGTCGATTCCCCTTACATATATATATACATGAGCTCACGACTACCGGGACTAATTAAACATCGGGAGAGGGAGAGCGCCTATTTGGACTAAACAAGCCGTTGTTGTCTATTACTTCTCTAAGCAAAAGTCCCGCCACTTCCTCCGCAATTCCTAGTAGGTGTTCCTTTGGTTGGAGTGTGTCCCGCATGTAGTCGACCTATATAGGAAAATGAGATGAGTATGACTATATCAATGTTGATAACGAAATATTGACGAAAATAAATAAAGTTGTGAATGTTATTGCTTACGTTGAATTTATTATTGTTCGCTTCTCGTTGGTTAACATGCGAATGAACTCGCAAACGTAGTATCCACATAGATTCGTCCCTTGTGGCTGCTGGGCGCACGGTATAGGAGTAAATGTTAGCTTCTCCGCCTGGTACCCTTAATGTTTTTCTTGAAAGCTTTCCAAGTCCCGCCGTACAAAAGAATGATTGAATGAGTGGATAATTAATTGATATCTCACAAAAGATATAGCGCGGCGATGAAGGAAATTACACTTGGAGCAACTTCTGCAGGTCGCGGAACCCGTCCAGGCCTCTACTCATTGGGTCCCTTACTTCAACTATTCCCTTATCAAGTTGAATGTCTAGTAGAATCCAGTGGAAGCTGCACATATTTATGTATATATGTCAGGAATTATACTTAACATAGAGTAAGCAAAACTGAATGTGCATAAAAGATCATTAAGACTCTCACTCGTAGTTGTAAGGAAACAGTACTGAATCACAGAAATTTTGCTCCCCCAAAAACCTTAGTAGGTTTCCCCCCGTTTCTTCGCCTTTATGCTTTACCGTTTCAACATGTACTTTATCTGGGTCAACAAACCCAATATTGATAATATTATTACTTTTGCATTCACTGATCTTCAGTCTGCATAAGAGAACACATAAGATATAATGAGTATATGCAATGAAAACAAACATGAACTGAATGAAAATGAACTTAGATGTAGTTAACAACTTAATTACAAGCAATAGCAGCTCATGAGAGATTTGTCGAGGGCTTCTAAATTGAATAACTGCCAGAGTTCATTCATCTCAATATGGATCTCCTCCTTTCAGTAGTAATATTCACGTGGGATCTTCGCCATGATGTACCTTTGGTTCTCCTTGCATGCATCAAGGTACCACTGATGCAAATTCCGCATATGCGTTGGCATTTTTTGCAGCCGCTCTCTGCTGACCAAGTCGGCCCCGTAGACAAATGTAGGAGCTATGTCAGCAGTGGGTAGTGCAAGCATCTGCGGCACCCAACAAAGCCTCCACGGTACAGCCCATCGAAGCCGCTAGCTCCGCAGCTTCTTCCATATTGAAACCTTCACCATGTTGTTCGTACAGCTTGGGAACATCAAACACTTTGAGTGCTGGGATCGATTGTTTGTCCTGTTCTCCGAGCAAGGGAAATCCCTTTCTTTTTTTTGCCTTGTGTCGTTTGCTTGGGCGCCTTGAGGGGTGCACTTGTCTTCTTCCCGGCTGATGATTTGCTCGTGCTAGCACTATCCTTCTCCTTAGCCTTGTCATCCTCCTTCTTCTTAACCTCGTCATCCTCCTTCTTCTTCTTAGCCTTGTCATCAATTACCCTCGCAAGGTGGCGTGTATAGTCATCCTTCTTCTCGTGTAAGTCATATATTGCGATGGTGTGTTCAGAAAAGAAATAGCATATGATTTTTGCTTCTCGGTGTATGGCTCTGGCGCTGGAGGTTTTGGCTTATGGAAATGATCATAGTTGTGTTTCGCAACAGCGGCCGCATTTTCCTCGACAGTAAGATCCCAAGGACGGGGGGGAGGAACCTTTGGTACTTTTGGGAGGGGCGACAACTTGCGGGTAGGACTCTTGAAACGCTTCCGGCCGGGTGCATACCGAGTCTTAGTGGGCGGAGGCGGCGGCGCCGGAGATGGAGATGGACTACGGATGTCGTGGTCGACGTCGTACCCATGGGGGGATGGTGTCGACATGTGATCGGTAGGAGGAGGTGATGGTGGCCTGCGATCACCGGGAGGAGGTGATGGTGGCCTCGCGATCACCGGGAGGAGGTGATGGTGACCCGGGACGACCGGTACTAGGGGCTACCCAGCTCGGCAGCTTGATGTTCTTCTTTTCCCGCAGAATGATTTCTCCCAAGCACCTCTCGGAGTGTAACCCCCATCACCTCCGAGGATATCGAGCCGCAATGTCTCCCACGACGGCACAACCGAATCCACCCCGACACGAGCATAGCCAGCCTGGAATCTCATTGCCATGCCATGTTGCCGGCTCACCTTCGGCTCCAAATGCGGTAAGACATAGCCGACCGCCACCTTAACGGATACGTTCCCGAACACGTCATGGAGATCACAAGGTGTTTGCTCCTTGATTCCATCCATGGGGTCGCCAGACCGCCATCTATCATCTTTAAAGGCGGTGCCACCTCCGAGTCGGCAACGCTCGTCGTCTCGTCGCCGAGATATGCCGGTGGTATTATCTCGGCCGGCGCTGTCCTTTTAGTTCATTTATCTCCAGCCTGCCGCTGCTGAATCTCCCGCCGCCGCCGGTCAAGTCGGCGTTGGAACTCGGCCATCCGGTCATTCTGCACCTCCAGCTCACGTTGTTTAGCTCTCGCTCGGCTTCTATAAGTCTCTGCGTCGTCCGGAAACCCAAGCGACCACGGAACACTAGGGCCGAAGCCTCTTGTTCGTCCTCCCTTCTCAGGATTACCGAGGACAAGCGTCAGCAAGTCTTTCTCTCTATCGGGAGCAAAGTTTAGTTTTCCCGCCTTTATATCTGCCGTCACTTCAATCCATTTTTCCCTGGGTACCCTAACCCTGCTGTCACTTTCAACAATGTTCCCTGTCTTCATGTCATACTCACAACCATGCGCGAGGAACCAATTTCGAGCCCTCAAGTCCCATCCTTCTCGTATGGGTTCTGGAGTGATCCCATTCTGCTCCATCTCAGCCTCTTGTGCTTCCCACTTAGGCATGGCTACTTCGTAGCCCCCTCGCCCCGTATGATGGTGATATTTCTTTTCGCTTGCATTCTTCTTGTTTATCTTGGACAGGTTCACAGCCTCCTCTGATTCTTTGTACTTCACAGATTCTTCCCAATTATGCTCCTGCTTCGCTAGATAGTTCTCGAACACTGGAGGCTTCTTCTCGGCCTTATAAGTTGCCCATAACCGGTTCTTATACGCTCGGAAAAGTTCCCCCATCTTCTTAAGAGCCCATTTCTTCACTAGCGCCCTCTGCTTAGCATTCTCAGACTCCGATCCCAAATCTGGCAAAGTGAAATGTGCCATGAGGTCGTCAAAAAGTGTGTCTTTGTACCTATCGGCAACGTGATTTTCGGACACCTCTTGGTCTTGTTCCATTCTCTAATAGTGATCGGGAGAGAATCCCTAACCAGAACTCCGTACTGATTTTTAAATTTCGTTCCGACAGCTGGGGGTGCCACAGGTTGGCCTTTCGGTGATATAGCTTCAATTGTGAAGTGGTCTTTTTTGGTCAGCTTCTTTGCCGGGCCTCGTTTCTCCAACTTATCTTCGGAGGCCTAAGAGAATAAAAATTAATTAATTTATATACATATGTACATATAGAATTCTATTAATGCCTCTATACTAATCGTATACCTCGTCACCGGAGCCGTCGGCTTCTCCATCACCGGAGCCGTCGGCTTCTCCATCACCGGAGCCATCGGCTTCTCCATGACCGGAGCCGCCGGCTTCTCCATGACCTGAGCCGCTGGCTTCTCCATCACCGGAGCCGCCGACTTCTCCATCACCGTAGTCGCGGATTATGTTCGCGAAAATGTCTTCCTGTTCCAAGTCCCGTTCGAATGGATCCATTGTTTCTGCAAAAAATTAAATCGATAAGTACATGTTCTAACCCTAACCCTAATCAAACACTAACCAAACCCTAACCCTAACCACAGATGGGGTAGGCTCAAGGAGGGGAAGTCTCGGCGTGGAGAAGGGAGAAGAGGGCGCGTCAGGTAGAGGATCTCGACAATGCTCACGTGTTTGCGAGAGGGAGAGGGTGTCGGCAACGCGTGTTTGCGAGAGGGAGAGGGTCTCGGTGGCGCGTGTTTGCGAGAGGGAGAGGGGTGTCGGCGCGTGTTTGCGAGAGGGAGAGTGCGCGTGTTTGCGAGAGGGAGAGGCGTGTCGGCGCGTGTTTGCGAGAGGGAGAGTGTGCGTGTTTGCGAGAGGGAGAGGGGTGTCGGCGAGTGTTTGCGAGAGGGAAAGGGCGCGTGTTTGCGAGAGGGGGAGGGTGTCGGCGATGGGTTTTTGCGAGGGGGGAGGGAGTTGACGTCGGTTGTTTGCGAGAGGGGTCTCGGCGGGTGTTTGCGAGAGGGGTGTCGGCGGTTACAACAAAATTTAAACTACAAATTTTTTACAAAAAAATTAAACTAACTAATTACAACAAAATACTTACAACAAAATTTGAACTAACTAATTATCTAACTACAAAATTTGTACAACAAAATTTAAACTAACATACTAAAATGTCTATATACTAAAATACTTACAAAAAAAATTAAACTACTAATTATCTAACTACAAAATTTATACAACAAAATTTAGCAAAATATGGTGTTGCCACCCGGTGGCACTACCCCCTCATGAGATGTCGTTCATTCTTGCTTCTAGATTCGTGCTGCATACAACTAAGTGACGAAAGGGCTTGCTCTAATTACCAACACAACCTGCAAATCTACTTACATGACTGCACCATGCCGCAGTGTTCAGTCACACCACTTCTAGGAAACGGGGCCCATTGAAGTAGGGGGAAACAGGTCGCGGTCTCCACAGTGAAAGGACAAAGCCATTGTGAAGATGGATTTTGTATGTGTTTTTTAAGGGCAGAAACGAAGCTCCTTTAAGTTTCAGGTTGGTGTATACAACACATTAGTAGTGCCGACAGTAAACTAGCACGCTGCCACGGTATCCGTATTTGATGCAGCAGTTGCAGCGCGATATGCGCAGTCAATAGGTCAGCTAAGGTTGCGCTGTATGGTGCACTACTTGTTTACCCTAGAGCATGCATGCAAGCTGCATGCACAGCATCTTAAAATCGGGTGAAACGCGCTGTAGAGAGGTGGGAATTTTTTTCTCTAGAGCTACCACACGCGGACGGGGACTTTTGGCTCACAGTTGCAATGCACCCCCATCTAGTGACCACACATTCAAGCTGTCAGAACCAAGTTTTTAATGCAGTGTATTACCGAATGAATAAACCCAGAATCTGGACTGAAGGAATACCCAGTCTTGTACGCCGCATATGTATTTGGTGTCATAACTGCGATCCATTGGTACAGAAAATAACAGAAACTTTTTTGGCGTTGAATTGCAATGTGCGACGAGGAATTTCGGTTGCCGTCGACGGTGACCTCGTCCGCGCATCCCAGGATGCCGTCCAAGGCTACAATGGGACCTCATGTCCTGGAATACACTGGTGGCGGCGACGGGCCCGACGGTGGGCAGGAAAGAGGAGGCGGCGGCGACCAGGGAAGAAAAGCCAGCGGTGAGATGCACGGCCTAGTTATCCTTGGGGGGGGGGCTAGAGGAGCTCCGCGTCGCCGCGTGGAGCATATGTACCTGCCGAAACGTCGGGGCACGCCCGTGCCCCCAGAACAGGACGAGCTCGCCGAGCTCCTTCCGGCAGGCAACGGGCGGCGACGGCCTCGTGGGACTCCCTGGGGTGCATCTTCTCGAACACCGACTGCGGGTCTCGTCGTCGGGGCATGCTGGCGGGTTTCGCCGAGGAGCGCGCGACGGGGGTTGCCGATGTGGCCGGTGGTCGCCGGCGCGGTCCCCTGCGAAGGAAACGGCCGAGAGGCGACGGAACCCACCGGCTGCTCGTCTCCGGTGCGGCGACTGCCGGTACGGTACGAGCGCCCTACGCGCCCACGTCCAGCTATGCACAGCGCCGCCGAGCCGCACCAGCGCGCTGGCCGTGCACTTCGTCCCAAGCTTGGAGACGCCGCTGCCGAGGGATGCGGCCGAAGGCGGGGATGCAGGGTGGGCCAAAGCAGTGTTTCTCTCAGAAAATACGTCGGTGCACAACAGTAAAGAAAATACGTGAGTGGATTCGATGAGCCATCCACAGGTGTGTGAACGTTGGGGGATTGAACCTGAGAGCATCCATGCATTTTCGTGTATAATACAGGTAGGCCGAGCTGACTTTCACGGCAGAGAAGCATCTCGCTCTCCCAGATGGCAACCCACACGGCTGACCAGTGGTTAGTTCATAAGCTTTGTATTTTGGTATAGCGTTCATCATAACGCTGCATGCATGCAGAGCATCGGTACGACGCGACAGGGGAGTAAATTTTCGGCGCAGTTTGCCACGTGCGTGAGCTGACATAAGCTGTGTATATCGCTGCAAAGTGTTGTACTCACTGACTTTGCATGCGTATAATTAGGGTAGAATATAGTTTACATAGCGCAATGTGCAAATCTCGGCAGCTCAACACGAATCTTAAAACACTCATCCGAGGGCAGCCACGTGGGGGGCAGTGCCACCCGGTGGCAACAAATCCACTCTCCAAAATTTATACAACAAAATTTATACTAACTAACTAATACTAAATTTAAACTAGCAATTTACTAATACAAATTTTAACTAATACATAGAAAACTTACAAAAAAACTAATACAAAATTTAAAATAACTAACTATACATATACTAAATTTAAACTAGCTAACTTAATTAACTAATTAACTAACAATATTACAAAAAAGTTAAAAAAAAATGGCCAGGGGCGCCCGGCGGCGGCTACCTCGCAGATGGCCGGGCAGCGGCGCGGCCGAGGCGGCGCGCGCGCGGAGGGAGGTGGCGCGGCCGAGGAGGCGCGCGGCGGCGTGGCGGATCGAGGACGGCGCGGCCGAGGGAGGCGGCGCGCGCGGCAGAGGGAGGTGGCGCGGCCGAGGCTACCGCGGAGGCGCGCGACAGAGGGAGGCGCGCGACGGCGGCGCGCAGAGGACTACCGCGGAGGCGCGCGGCGGCGGTAGAGGAGCTGCGTGGCGGCGACGGCGTCGGCGGCGAAATCCGGCAGCCTGGCGGCGCAATTTCGCTAAGTTTGGCCTCCGGGTGTCGCGGGTGGAGGCACCGCCCGCGGCGCCCAGGTTATAGGCCTTTTATCGCGGCTCGTGCCACCACCCGCGATAAAAGGGGGGGCCTTTTATCGCGGGCCGTGACACGACCCGCAACAAAAGGGGGTGGGAGGGGATCCGCATGAAGCACATCCAACGGCTCCAGCCGTTTGAATCCAACGGCCTGGAGCCGTTGGACGCGGATCAGGCCTGGAGCTGTTTTTTTTCTGTTTTATAAATAAAGCCTTATTTATCTATTTTATCTTAATAAAAACTATTATTTCAATAACTTTTAAATGGTAACTCAAAAAGAAAAGTTTTATATATGAAAATTGATCAGAAAAATCCAATGAACATGAATATGACATCCATATAACTATTTTCATCTCGCATCATATCAAACATTGATAGTCGTGTATCTTTCACCCTAATGATATGTGCGGAGTGACACCGACTAAGGTTTCCCGGTGGCACGTGTCGCCGCCGCTTCCACGTGCCTCGACCCGTCGCTGCCGGCGTGCGACGTGTGTAGCCGTGGCTTACACGTGCCATGCCCCGCGTGCGCTATATAGAGCGACGCGTGCGGGCGCAACCACATGTCGCCACCGCCTCCGCTCATTCATCTCCGGGATGCCTCCACGTCGTCGAGGGTCGTCCGGGTTCCGTGGCGTTCGAGTGCGTCCGAGAGGTAGGTTCTACGCCGAGATACGCGCCGGTGGCTTCCGCCTCACCCTCGGCACGTACAACACGCCGGAGATGGCGGCGCGCGCTTACGACGCGGCGGCGTGGCGCTTTCGGCGGCCACGGCGCGACATGAACTTCCCGGATGTTGAATCGCTAGAGGAGGCGGAGTTCCTCGCGCCAGCGCCGTCCCTCGTCGACGACGAGGACCATCGCCGGCACCGCCAGGTGCAGCGCAGGATCGCCATCGCCGAGCACGGCGAGCAGTTGATGCGCCAATGGAGGGCGCAGTTCCCCAACGACGTCGTCAACACCGACGCGTTCTTCGCTGACCTAAGGGCACAACGCAGGTTCAACAGGCGCCACCGTCGGGCCGTCGCCGAGTTCGAGCTCGAGAACCCGAATACAACTTGGACCGGAAACGACCCTCGGTGGGATGACATTTGGACGGAGACAACCTCCGACGACGAGTAGACCAAAGTATAAGTTCTTTGCCATAGAGTCACGGGCCAGGTGCTGTGACTGCACCTCTGCTCCCCAAAAGGATTCATGCCATCTGTAGTTAGATCAAAGTATAAGTTCCTTGCCTCACCTGCAAAATCCGGGAACTCTCTCCCGATGTTTCTCCACTGCCGACCATCAGCGGGGTGCCTCAACATCGCGCCTTTCTTACGTTCTTCCATGTTCCATCGCATCAACTTGGCATGCTCTTTGTTTCTGAACAAACGTTTCAACCGTGGTATTATGGGAGCATACCACATCACCTTCGCAGGAACCCTCTTCCTGGGTGGCTCGCCCTCGACATCACCAGGGTCATCTTTTCTGATCTTATACCGCAAGGCACCACATATCGGGCATTTATTCAAATTCTCGTACTTCTCACCGCGGTAGAGGATACAGTCATTAATGCATGCATGTATCTTCTGCACATCTAATCCTAGAGGGCAGACAAGCTTCTTTGCTTCATATGTACTTACGGGCAATTCGTTATTTCTTGGAAACAGCTTCTTTAATATTATCATCAATTTTTCAAAACCCGAGTCGACCACACCGACCTCCGCCTTCCATTTCAGCAATTCCAATATGCTATCCAGCTTTCTCTGCCCATCTTCACAACCTGGGTACAACAATTTGTGGTGGTCCTCTAACATCTTGTCAAACCGCAACCTCTCCTTATCCGTGCCACGGTCTCTTCTTGCATCGAAATGGCCCGACGAAGATCATCATCAACAGGATCATCTGCTGCCTGTTCTTCACCTCCTTCTTCTTCATTGTCTTCCATTGCGGTATCATCGCATTCAGAGAACATAAATCGGTACTGGTCATCGTTATCTTCTTCTTCATCGCCGTCTTCCATCATAACACCGTCTTCTCCGTGCTTGGTCCAAACATTGTAGCTGGACATGAATCCAAACCGAAGCAGGTGGCTCTTAATGTCTCTTGAGCAAGAGTAATCCTTCTCGTTCTTACATTTCAGACATGGACAGCACATAAAACCTTGCTTCGACTTGTTGGCCTCGGCCACAAGCAGGAAAGAATTCACGCCCTCTCTGAAAGCGGGAGCACATCGGTTACCGTACATCCATGGATGACTCATCTGCATCATAAGTACAATTATGTATCAGATGCAATCACCTTGCTAAAATTAGTATTGTACGGTCTATGGACTATGTATATACAAGGAAATAGTTGCTAACCTTAAAGGATTAAAAAGAGAAGATATCTTTAAAATCAAGTGGCATCCCCCACAAGCATTCCATCAAACACCTCTTGTGCACATGAAGAAAAAAATGAGCTAGCATACACCTCCACCTTTCACCACCAAGGAAAAAAAATGTAGGGAGGTGGGGGGCTGGCACCTGGCAGCGTGTACATATATATAGGCATGGCCCTTTTGTCGCGGGCCGTATTACGACCCGCGACAAAAGGGGTACTGGAATGAGGCGCCAGAGCTCAGACCCTTTTTGTCGCGGCTTGTTATACGGCCCGCGACAAAAGGGCGCGACAAAAGGCCTCAGGCGACGCAAAGGGTTTCGGGGCGACGTGGCCACACCATTTGTCGCGGCTCCAGATGAACCCGCGACAAAAGGCTCCCACAAAAGCCCTGTTTTCCACTAGTGAAGGTCAAGTTTAAAAGCCTAGAGGAGGCAGTTTAAATTTGGAGGAATGGAGCAGAAACCGAAAAAAGGTGGAGGCCGGCTGGAGCCTATGTACAGAGAAGATGCTCTCACGATGCCACGTACCGCAGATCGGCTGCTACTGAAAACGACTGCAAACCACATGATTCACGGATCAAACAACGTGTATCGGAATTTCACGCCCGCTCGGCAAATCAATCAACCATCTTTTGTGCTGCGTAATCTTAATTAATGACATTACTAGGGAGTGTGCGGTTACCAGTTAGAGCTACAGGGTGCCCCTGTCGGAAAGCGACCCCTACCCAAAATGAATTAGATGGTTGAGATCTTTAGGATAACCTCACTCTGGATTTTTTTTAAATATTGGTAGATAAGGGAAGATTATTTTCTCCATTGTACCACATATTTTCCATCGAACTTTAACTTTAACTAATAACCATTAATTGCTTGGATAGCTATAAGAGATAATGCATTGTGTGATTTATATATATTACCTTCTTTAGATGATGTTGCGGGAAAAGGGAAGCTTTATCTTTTCTACCATGGTACATGCCCTAACTAGTGTCCTAAAATCCAGAAATAATTTTCTACAAGTCAGATTAAACTGGGACTAATTGCTAATAACAAATTTCACTTAATTAGCGCTAGGTCGCTAACAAATTTCACCTATGATCTGCAAAGTAGACAAAAGACTGTCTGGTCTATCTAATATGATGTCATACAGTGCTAGATTGGTTACTATCAAAGCTGTTATTGCTGCTATGCCCAATCATGCTATGTGTGCCATGAAAGTCCATTATACCCACATTGATCATGTTGAAAAAGCATGCAGGACATTCCTATGGCAAGGAAAGGATATACATAAATCTGGCAAATGTCTTGTAAGTTGGGAGAAAGTATGTATGCCCAAGATAGCTGGGGGACTTGGTGTTTTAGACATGCGTCAGCAGAATAAGGCATTACAAATGAAAAATTTATATAAGTTTTATAACAGACATGATATTCCATGGGTCAATTTAATCTAGGCTGCTTATTATCAGCATGGAAAGTTACCAGAACATAACCATCAAAAAGGATCATTTTGGTGGAAAGACTGTACTTCACTGATCGCCACATTCAAGGATTTGATTACTTGCCAAATTGGGGCTGGACAGACAGCATTTCTGTGGCATGACAAATGGCAGCAGCTGAGGCTTAAAGATAAATTTCCTCACTTGTTCTCATTTGCTAAGGACAAGATGGTGATGGTAAAGGATGCTAAGAATATAGCCATGGGAAGTATATTTGATTTATCCAATACTCCATTATCAAACATTGCATCTCAGCAATGCAATGAGCTTGGTCAAATTATTATGTCAATCAGTCATGATGTGAATTCTAATGATAAATGGACATTGAGACAGAATGAAAAGTCATATTCTACTAAGAAGGTATATAATGCTTTATCTAGCCATCCTGTGGCACCACTACCATTTAAATGGATATGGTCATCTGCTTCCCTGCCGAAGCAAAAGTTCTTCTTCTAGTTATTAGCTCATGACAGATTAAATACCAAAGATATGATGGAGAGGAAATCATTTTATGTGCAATGCAACAAATGTGTACTATGTGATGATCAATCAGTTGAAACGATGGCACACCTTTTCTTTCGTTGTGATTTTAGCAGAAATCTATGGTGGAAGATTGGTATGGAGTAGAATGAAGATATGGATCATATCAATATGATGATAGATGGAGAAAGGAGATCCAATAATATTTATTTCAAGGAGGCATTGATTACAGGCTGCTGGAGCATTTGGATTCATAGAAATAATATCATCTTTGATTCTCACAGAAGAGATCTTTTAGCATGCTTTGTTCATTTTAAAGATAGCTTTGGCTTGATTAGACATAGAATCAAACCTAGCCTCAAGGATGGCATGCAAGATTGGTTAGATCTTTTGTGAAGCTTTGTAATAAGTACCCATTGTACATATGTGATTATATAAAATGAAAAATGACACAGTGGGGATCTTCCCCACTGTATTTGTGTCAAAAAAAAAAGCAATTAAGTTCCAGGAAACACATCGTGCAAAACGCATGTATTTGCTTTAGTGGGCAATAATCACACGAGTTAGCAAAATTGATCCTATGGTGCTCAACTAGTCCGATTTTAGAATGATAGGTGGAGGTTTCCATTAATATCACCATGCAAATGTTTTTGTTCATACGTAGTAGTACCTACAAGCCAATGCATTCTTTCATCAACAAATATTTTCCCCTAACAAAGATTTTATTTCATAGTATTACCTGTTTATAAAATAATTGTCCAAACATGAAAGTTCGGACAAAATGTTTGCAAATTGGTGGTTTATTTTCTAAGATTTACAGCATATTATACTGTACAATTTTTAGATTCTCAATGGAAGTTGAGAATTCTCAATTTACGCGGCATGGTTTATTTGTTAAAATTGTTCAGATATTTCCGGAAAAAATCCAAGCTCTCTGTTAAAATGAAGTTTATATCTATTTTCCATATTTGTTGCTTGGGGAAATTATTGTAATGTAGAAAGAAATTGATACCCAATCCACAAATATAAGTAACCTGTTGCAACGTACGAGAGTACACAGAGAGGGCATAAAGCAGGCTCCCATGTATTTTATTCATCCCTTACTAAAGCTACTCATACATCTGCATGAAGCAGTCGGAAGGGCATAAAGCAAAGCTCGATCTAGCCGATGTGCGGAGCGTCGGCGACGGTGTCGACGAAGATGCGGACACGGTCAGTCCTGTAGTCCAGAGTCACCGCCGAGCCTGCGGGGAGGACGACGATGTTGGCGTCGGGCTTGTCCTTGAGGATGATCTCCCTAGCCTCCTTGATGGTCTTCCCAACCAACTCTGGCCACGACGTCTTGGAGTCCTCTCCGGCGAGTTGGGCGCCCGCGGCATTGACATCCGAGCAGCTCATCGTCGACCTTGCGTGCGTGCTGCAAAATCGTATTAGCGCTAGCCATTATTAACTGAGCGTATAAATCAATATAAGAAAATGCTAGCTGTCTAAAGAGAGGGATTTCTATTTCCTAGCCACGAGCTAAAATGGGTGGACCTCGAGCTAACCTTATCTGCCTCTGAACTTGATTGATGCGTAGATATGCATAATGTATTGCATGTTTGTGTATTTATAGAGGGTGATCGGCATATGAGGCGAGGCAGCCATCTCAAGAGAAGATGCTCTCACATGCATTATGCAAGCGTGCGTGATACACGAGGTAGCTACTAATTTGGCCGCACTTGATCTCGTTGGAAGACAACAACACACCATGTGATGCACGATTTATCCTGACACATGTAGCTATAGCTAGATCTACATGTCTCACCTTGTCAGCAATATAACTTTTTAGATTCTATTTGCTCTCTTCCTTTCTCAAAAATATGGTCATCCTTTCAGAACTTGATTTACTAAGAATTTGTCTAATAATATATTATTCAATCCGGATTTGCTACATGGAGAATTAATAGCTACCCATGCCTAAGGCTGTTCGCCATCTGTTAAGACATCTTCTCACTGTCCCTAAAAAACCATCACCATTTCCGTTCGTCATATTGAAGAAAACCCCATTCGTCGTCGTTGTTAAAAGAAAAGCGAAAAAGGCATCGCGCCAGTCTGGCCACCGTTTCCAACACAAATTTCTCCACCGCGTGCCTTCAAGAAAAATTCACCACTGAGCAGTGGCGGAACTAGAACTTAAAGGCTATGTTGTCATCCTAAACTTGTGATGTCAAATACATATATTTTTACTTATTTTAAATATATTTTTGCATGATTTTACAAGCATGCAAAGGATTTGTCAAAAAATATGTGTAGTCAATTGACCACACATGTCACTATGTGGCTACGCCAGTGCCACCGAGGGAACCATGGCAAGCACCATGAGGGGCGGGCGACGGGGATTTCAAGAGCGCCGGCCCTGCCGTTGGTGTATAAACATGCTATGTTTGGTTGCCCACCATCTATCTTCTTGAACGATGATAGAAACGGGAGCCTGGTATAGTGGTATTTGGTTAATTATATTAGCACTTGTGTGTGCGCGCCTGCGCGCATGCGTGTGTACGCGTGCATGTGCGTGTGTTCGCGTGTATGAAGAACAATAGATCAGATCTATTCATCTATAAGGGTAGAACAATGCAAGTCATGTATGTTAGAGTGTAATGACCTTCCCTCTCGTTCAGTTCGGATTTTTGGTTGAACTGGGTAGTGCAAAAGCTTTTCATGGTATCATAGCCAAAATGTCTGAAATTTAAGACCCTGCTTTAAAAGAAAATAGAAAACAATGCCGCGATCTGCACCGAACCGACGCTAAGGACTAAAATAGCCTAGACTTGGGGGAGTGTTGAATATAAATAAACTGCATAGTCTCTTTCCATCAGTTCGGACTGGTGGATAAATTGGTTAGGTGCATACAACTTGAAATGAGAGATTGCCGGTTCAATACCTAAGAAATGCAACAAAATAAATATATTGCGGCCTGTCCATGCTCCCGCTGCGCACGTCAAGAAAATAGCCTAGACGTGATGAGGAGTGTTAGAGTGTAATGATCTACCTTCTCCCTCACTTCGAACTATTGGAACAATTGGCTACTGCGGTGATCTTATAATATAATGCATCCAATCATCATGATTTCATCCCTATAGGGTCAGGCTAGCCTCCATGCATGGTACAATCGCACCATATATATACTCAGTGGCTAAGAATGCAAGTTAGAGATGTGTCGGACAGATGTATTGCGACCAGCCTTTTGGTTGATCATGGAACATGTTCTAATCTCGATAACATAGGCTGTCATTTGGCAGTAAAAGCGCTTTCTGATTTAATCATCACATTTTTCGTTGGACCAATGAATGTTTGTTGTGGTTGTGGCTCTTCCACCTATCTACGACCACGTTACCATGATCAGAGATTTCATAACTAGGAGCAAAGATTATTGAGGGCAAATCATACCTAGTTTATAAGGGTCATTACAAATAAGCTATTTTTGTGATGCATCAAATTATTTTGGACTATTTATTCTCTGTGATCCAATAGCCCAGGTACGACATACTACACTGAATTCGAGTAGTATATATAGGCGTCAATGATATTTTGTGTAGTTCACTATTAAGTGCAGGCTGAATAGCTGATTGAACATGCACCGTAAAATGGTCCTTTGCAGCCCGGGCACATCCTCTCCGATCGACGGCCGTGGCGTTGGTGGAATTGATGGCCCGTTCATCTGGCACGCTGCAAAACGTACAATTCGAAACAACAAAGAGAATATAATTATAGCGTTAGCTCAAGCTAGAAATGCCAAGAAATATAGATGAAATATACTACTCCCCCCGTCTCTTCTAATTGACTAGAATTTAGTATGATTTTGTACTAAATTTGAGCCAGTTAAAAAAACCGAAGAAAGTACCTTCATCCTAAAGCTTAAGGCTTATATTATTTTAGAAAAAGTTGAAGTATGTTAAGTTTGACTAAGTTTTTACCAAAAATTACTAATATGTAAAAAAAAATTCAACATCATTGGGTAGACAATAAAATATATTTTCATACAGTATCTATAAAAAAATAAGCCTTAAGCTTTAAGATGAAGATAGTATATATGATGGCGACTCAGGCTAAAAATGGATGTTGGGCTTTTATGTGCATAAGCAGATTATATTGCATAGGTCTATTTTTTGCGAATGATATTGCATATGTCTATTAATAGATGAGGTATAACATATGCACCCCGAAAACTTAAAGTGTAGCCCGAGCTACACTTCTCATGTTTTTTTATTGGAATTTAACATTTAAAGTTTCAAAAACTATGAAAAAATCTAAATATAGGCAATGATTTGATCAACCACTGTGCAAAATTTTAGGATGATGATATATTAGAGGCTACACAAAAATGATAAATTCTGAAAAATGTTGTTGTTTTCAAAATCTGTACTGATCATGTCTTCAGATCCATGGATTTGTGAATTTTATACAGCCTAAAATACTAAGTCTTTCGTATTGTTTCTTTTTTGCAGTCATAGAATACATCATTGTCTGCATATAGAATTTTTAAAACTTTAAAATACTATTGGCAAATTTCTGAAAAAAACTGCCTCCACGTCGCCCAAGCTACAAAGTGCCACACTCACATGCATCCAAGAAATATGTGCAGTGAAGATTCGTCACGATGCATCCGTCCAGGCGCGCTTAATGATGCACGTATGGATGCTACAAAAACAGAAGACCACGTGATTCACGGACCGATCGATCAACGTGTAGCTAGGTACCAAGATTGAACGTCCACGTTATCAGTCAATCGACCATCTTTTTTGCTGTATTTCGGAGGAAATTTCAGAAAGCACCCCGACATTTTGTAGAGGGCATTACGTCCACGTGGCGGTGGACGACGTCCTTCTAGTGGATGTGCTGCTGCTGCCCTCTGGTTCCAACCTTCGTACCTCCTTCATTTTGCAGGTCACGCGATAAACCTTGTTACACGGGCATGAGTTCGCGGATGCTGGGGTGGCGGCTCCGGAAGGTGATGGCTGTCTCTTGAGGCCACAAGGTTGGCCAGGATTGGGCGTCGGGATCTCCTGATGTTGGCAGCGCCTCGGTGTGGTTAGTACCCAGATCGTGTCGTACAAGCTCGGCTCGGGATGCCTTGTAGTTGAGGGACAAGGTGTGGCGAGGGTTTTTTCGGGCGAAATCCTAGCGCGTAGGCGCCAACGAAGGCGACGCCTGCGGCTGTCGTAACCCTCTTGAGGATGTCGTTCTGGCTACCCTCTCCATATTAGGGCTCCGGGTGAAAATCCTAGACCTCTATGGTCTTGGCATTTGGCAACGTCGCCGTTACCTCCTTGGGTGCATTTTCATGGAACCAAGGTCTCCTTACTTGCTCGGCGTCTTCGGTGACAAGCTCCTGCTTTTTAGTTTTTTTTATCTCTCATCTGCTTGTTAGAAAATTCCTCATCATCTTGTATCGGTTCGGCCGTTTGGTTTTATTTATAAAGCGTGACAAAATCATGTTTCGAAGAATTGCGTCCACATCCTCATGGTACTAGATCACCTAAAATAACTTTTGTATTTTAAGTTCGTAATTTTTTTCCGTAGCTGGATCAGCTAAAATTTCCTCTAAAACAGGCGGTAATAGTAATTTCTTCTAAAACAGGCAGTAACCGTAATTTCCTTGCCACATAAATTCATTTTATAGCTATGCAAACGAGAAAGATACATAAAAAGAAAAAGAATCTACAGCTATACAAACGATTGACGATGACGGATGTATTGTGACCAGCCTATTTGAGGATCCTAGACATGTTCTAGTTTAGATGACATAGACGAGAATGGGGCCAATGAACGCTTGCTGTGGTTGTGGCTCGGCCGCCTATTTGGGACCAAGTTACTATAGTTAGAGATTTCATAACTAGGAGTTTGATAGTTGGTGTATGTATAACTAAGTAATTGCCTTGGGAAACCGTCGAAACATTGTTAACATGGGTTAAAATGTATGCATGGTATGTCAGGATTACAACTTTGGCTGAGAGTGTACGATATGCAAGATTAGGAACACGCATCACTACCTAGTTCGTCACGGTCAATACAAATTTCTCTTCATCTAGAATATGTATTAATGAAGTGAGATAATTACTTTTGTGCGGGGAAGACAATTATGAAACAATACTCTCACGAAAGATATTATATGTTGATAATGGGTGAAATACAAAGTACATTGGTAGATGGCATGCTGATCCTCAGCGTTTACTTATTCAAATCATGAAAATGACTTATTCATGAGCACCAATGGCATCATGCATGCGTGCCTCTGCCCAAGCGAATTAAGCTATCTAGCCAACATGGGGGGTGCTAGCGATGACGGTGTCGACGAAGATGCGGACGCGGTCAGGCCTCAGGTCTCTGGTTGTCGGCGTGCCTACAGGGAGGACGACGATGTCGGCGTCGGGCTTGTCCTTGAGGATCTCTTGCCTCCTTGATGGGCAGCGACTCACCTGCTGAGCTAAATAATAGAGATCGATCGAGCTTATCAGTCTCACTCTGAACTTGATCAATATATCCATAACGCATGAAGAGCTAGCATGTGTTTATAGGAGAGATCTGCATACGCAGTGAAGCAAAGCAGAGAAGATGCTCTCACGATGCAGCATGTAGGCACCCGTGATACACGAGGTAGCTAGCTGGTAATTGGCCGGAAAATGCATCGTTGAACCCGGCGGCATTTGATCCGGGCAAATGGCCAGTTTCTATTGGCCCAAGCATTTAAGGTTGGGACCACAACAGTTCCCATTTACTATCAATCGACGATGAATACGCTTACGAATACAACCGCATGGGACCACGAATTAAAGCGTCTGCTACTCTCTCTCTCCAAGCTGAACACCATTTCCTCGATCTGGGCTAGCAGCACACGGCGGCGGTCTGAGCTACTGGCTAGTGCAAGCGGCGGCAGATCAAAACCACCGAAGAAGGTAGCGGCGGCGGGGGACTCAGGCCTGGAGAGGCTGCTGGAATCCTACCTACGGGAAAGCTTTGATTGGTCGATGCAGGTAGGGGAGCTGATGCGAGCCGAGTCCCCGCCGCCTCCCAGGCTGGACGAGCAGGAGGCCGTGGCGCTCTGCCGCGGCCGCGCCGACCAGCTCGCGCACGCCGCGCGCCACCTCGGTGCTCGCCGTCTCCAACGCCGCCACCTCCCGGGCTGGACGAGCAGGATGTCCGTGGCGCTCTGCCGTGGTCGCGCTGACCTGCTCACGCACGCCGCATGCCACCGCGGCGGGGCGGAGCTCGACAAGGTCGGGGCAAAGCCGGGTGGGTTGGCTCGGGGCGGGGCGAGTTCGGCGCGGGGCGGTGGTAGCGGAGCTCGACGAGCAGCTCAGCCGCCATGGCCTTCCATGTCGCCGCCGCGCTCACCGACGCCGCTTGACAAGAAGCTATCTCAACGGACCAAGCCCCCACGCCGCCGCCGCGCTCACCGTGGTGGAAGCGGAGCTCGACGAGCAGCCAGCTCAGCCGCCATGGCCTCCACGTCCCCACCGCGCTCACCGGCGCCGCTTGACGAGCAGCCATCTCAGCGGTCCAAGCCCCCACGTCGCCTCCACGCTCACGTGGACGATGGTGTTGCCGTGGCCGACGTGGATGATGGTGTTGGCGTGGCTGACCAGGATTCCCAATGAGGCATGCTCGGTGCCACCGCGGCGTGCGCGTGCGCGGCGGAGAAATTCTCGGTCGGGGCGAGGTCGGGCGGAGAAGCGCCGGGGCGGGGCTGTCTCGGGGCGAGCTCGGCGACAGGGAGGATGTAGAGGAGGTTCGCGTCGTCGTCAGGCTCCACGAGGGCGCGCATTGCGCGGGAGCCGAGGTAGAGCACGACGCGGGAGCCCAGACGGGCGGCGACGTGGTTGAGCGCGTCGAGCTTCTCGGCGAGCGAGCGCGAGGGCGAGGAGGCGCACGTTGTCGTCGGGCTACACGAGGGCGCGTACGGCGGCGGCGGTCGTGGCGTCGGCCCCGTCGTCGTCGGGCTCCACGAGGGCGTGCACGGTGGCGTCGTCTCTACGCTCGTGCCCTGAGATCCGAGACAGGGTCATGCCGTACGCGTCAGGGACGAGCGACGCACCAGCGCTGGACTCCGCCGACGGGAGCAGGGAGACGCCAGCCACGCCACCGCAGGGCGTCGTGGTGCTCCTCTGTCGCTAGGCGCCAGCCCTCCCACGCGCCATGCGTCGTACTATTTACTTTATTAACTGTCTTTGGCCCACACATGTATTCCGTATCAATTTGCTGCTGCTATACGCAAAAGCTCACCTCCAAGCAGCGGACCCGCCACAATCTCGTGGACCAATGAAAGGCCAAGTTGCCCCAGGATCACATGCCGCCGAGTTCCATTAGTTCACTCTCGTAATTGGCCGCACTAGATTTGAGGATGGGTACACGTACGGCTGGTCGGCTGCTACACAAGACGACAACGTACCACGTGATTCACAGCGTGTAGCTCGCTAGCTGCTGTTTGGCCGCACGAGATTGCACGTCTACGTTGGAATTCAATCGATTTTTTTTGTGATGCATAAATTTTTAGGATCTCTTCCCGAAAAGTGTCTTTTCCTCTTGGGCACCACTGCTCCTGTTGTTTAACAATAATCGAAAATCATACATATTTATTTTAAAAATATCTAAAATAAATCTGCATATAGTTAAAGATGTAAACTATACAAAAAAGTTATATGAAACTCTTTATATTAAAGGCTACACAAAAAGACAAAATATTTGGAGATTTGAAATATGCATACCCAGATTCACACGTTTGTCAAGCCCAAAATATTTTATATTTAAAATTAAAATTTTGCACGTTTATAGAATGATTCATTGGCTACACCATAATTTTTTTACGTACTAATTTTTTAAAAACACGTAATTGTGATTTTTAATTTTTTATAAACAGAAGGAGTACTAGGCCCAGGAGCCAAAAATCTGTCCATCTCTTCCACCATATTTTACTTGGATCGGTGCTAGGATTAGCGTGGCATGGTCCTGCACAACCTTCCACGCCTCGCGTACGTGGCGCTCCTCCGTGAGCGTGCTCCCAACGGCGCACCGGAGCACGTAGGCGCCGCCCACCACCGCGCAGCTCATGTACGGCCCCTCCCTCGTCGCGTTAACCGCCGCCAGAAGCCTCTCATTGAGGTTGTTGGCCTCCAGCGGCGACGTCGCGATGGACGGTGGCCGGAGCCGGAAGCACACCAGCGCGAACAGCCTCGGAGCCACCACCTCGAACCTGGCGTCCGCGCACACCATGTCCTCGAACGCCGCCGCGACGCGCACGTGGGCACGAACGGCGTCGCGCAGGCCGTCGGTCCCGTAGCAGCGGAGCACGAGCCAGAGCTTGAGCGCGCGGAACCGACGCGTCAGTGAGATCTGCCAATCCTTGTAGTCCACCACCGGCGCGCCGTCGTCCATGGCGGCGGCGTCCTTGAGGATCACGTCGTCGTCCGTGCCGAGCGCTGCCACCAGCGCGGACGGCTGCTTCAGCCACAGAGCGCAGCAGTCGTTGTTGGCGAGAAGCCACTTGTGAGGGTTCATGCTGAGCGAGTCGACGTCCTCCATGCCCTCGACAAGGTGGCGGAACTCCGGGCAGATCAACGCGGAGCCGGCGTAGGCTGCGTCCACGTGCACCCAGACGCCGCGCGGCGATGCCACCGCGCAGAGCTCGCGGATGGAGTCCACAGCGGTGGTCGGCGTTGTCCCTACTGACGTGCACAGGAATACCGGGACCAGGCCAGCTTCCACGTCCGCCTGCATGGCGTCCTCGAGCCCCGCCGGCGGCAGCGCGTACATATCCTCACGTCGTGCTGGTATCACGCGACAGTTGTCCTTGCGGATGCCGGCGATGCGGGCGGCTTTGCGGAAGGCAAAGTGTGTCTGGTCGGAGCAGTAGACGACGAGGTCGCCTATCCTACCTTCGCCGATCTCGGCAAGCTTCCTGTCCCTGGCGGCGACGAGGACGCACAGGATGGCCTCACAGGAGGTTCCCAGCAACGTGCCGCCGCCGCCCCCTTCGAACAGAAGGCTCTTTGGCAGCTGAAGCGCCTTGCCTAGCCAGTCCACCACAACGACCTCCAGCTCGGTGGCGGCTGGCGAGGCGGCCCACGTAAACGGCACGACGTTGATGCCGGCGGCGAGGGCCTCGCCGAGAGCGCCGGCCGTGCTGCTCGACGCCGGGAAGTGCGCAAAGTGGCGCGGGCTCTGCCAGTGGGTGATGCCCGGAAGGATAAGGTCGCGGACGTCGTTCAGCGCCGCAGAGAGCGGGTCGGACTCCGGTCGCGACGGCGCGTTCTGCGGGAGACGGCGGCTCAAGAACCCAGGGACGACGTCGGGGTGGACGGGGTAGTCGGCGATGCGAGAGTAGTATTCGGCGATAAAATCGATGACCTGATGGCCTTGCCGCCGGAACTCGTCAGAATCAAGCAGTTGAGCCGGCGGCGGCGACATCGTCGTGCAATTCTGAAGCTTCCCTGGCATCCAGTTATCCTAGTACACTTGTAGAACTAAAGACCTGCCTAAACTTAATCAAGTTGCGACTACATATATAATACCACTACTACTACATACGGAGTAGGTACGATGATCCATCGAAGTCAAACCATGAAAAGCACATTAATGCTCACACCTGCATGCATGATGCATGTGGTTGAGCTCTCACCTGCGTGTCACAGCAACGATCGATCACTGGTAAGAAGAGAGCGGTTGTTCTAAGAGCATCTCCAACAGGGCTGAAAAAATCGGCGTGCTATACATAGATTTTAGCGTGCTGTAAACACATAACGCGCGCAGTGGTGAAAGGTGCCCCATCGGAAGCGCCATTTTGCCGCGCGTGCTCGGGCGGAAAAAGTGCTCCTCCACCGGACGCGTCATTTGCAGCGCGCGCCGCGGCGCAAACGCCTACTACGCCGTTCTCGATTCAAAATAAATAAAAAAATTCAAATAAAACACGAAATTTTAATTGAAAATACACGAAATATTTTAAAATTTCAACGATACGAAATACATTTTATTTGAAACTACACTATCCTACTCCGAATCCCAGGTGAAGTCGGAGGAGTGGCTGCTCGGAGTCGTCTCGGACACCGGCGTCGAAGTCCACTCGAAGGAGGAGGGAGGAGAGAATGATAGTGGACAGCCCGACGTCGTTTTTCTTCTCCTCCTCCTTCCTCGCCGCCTTCTCGGCCCTCGCCCCCTTCCACGCCGCGGACTCCGCCCGACGCTTCTCGCGGCTCGCCTTCTTCTTCTTCGTCGCCGCCGCCTTGTCCTCCTCCTTCCGATTGTAAAACGCCTCCATCGCGGCGACGTCTTCGGGAAATTGGCGCGCCCACTCGAGGCGGAGGCGTTCGTCGCGCTCGGCGATGATGAGCCGCTGCTCGAGCTCCCGTCAGCGGCGCTGCTGCTCGCGCGTGATGGCCGGCGATGGCGGCGCGAGCTGCTCCGCCTGCTCCCGCGTCCAGACGTCGTGGAAGTTCATCGTCCAGCGGGAGCGGCCGAGGCGCCAGGCGACGGCGTCGTACGCCCGCGCCGCCTCGTGCGCCGTGTTGAATGTCCCGAGGCGGATCCGCTTGTCGCTGGAGCGGATCTCCGTGTCGAAGCGGCCGCTTGGCCGCGCCCGGACGCCGAAGTAGCCGGAGGCGGAGCGGCGGCGCGAAGGCATGGTGCAGGAGACGGAGGCGGAGCGTGTGAGAGAGAGAGAGAGAGAGAGAGAGAGAGAGAGCGAGGCGGAGCGATGCGCGGAAGATTCGAACGGTTGACACGTTCGCGCGTGTCGTGTTTATAGCGCGCGCGGCAGCGCATGCGGCAAGTTTCACGCGCGGGATAGCGCAAACGCGCGGGCGCGGCAAACTTGTTAACGCGCGCGCCTTTTTCCCGCGTCCGCTAGAGCTTCGCGCGGGCGCCCGCGCGCGCCAAACTGGCGCGCGCGTCTGTTGGAGATGCTCTAAGAATATGACACCTACACACCCATTTCATTTAGAGGTGTTCAGTGCACAAAAAATGACAAAAATATCTGCACATAGTTGTACAAATGTGCTCTATAAAGTTTGGGAATGTTATATTGTCTATTCTGATAGAATCAAAAAAAGAAAGTAGATGAAAAATATATTTGCTAATACTTGTTATTTTGTATAGGACACATACAATATGTTTTCCTTCTGAATACTTTAATGTGACAAACTATAATCTTTACTACAATTATACTTTTTCAGATTTTTTTCTTTGTGATTTAGTATAAAAATAATTCAGAAGTTGGGTGTAGGTGTCATGGTCCTCACCTCACAACTTCCTCTTAGTAATATAAACTACCGTAGTTAGCCCGAGGCATGGCTATTGGCTAGCCATAGGCTTTCAAATTCGTAGGAACAAATTCTTGCTGTATGAACATTGCACTACGGGCAAAACAGGCGGTGCCGTGCAGCCAATCATTGTCGTGAGCCCCAGAACGGCAAAGATTTCTTTGCCGTGAACACCGAGCAAAACGCACGGCAAAGATCTTGGTCACAGAAAAGACCGATAAGAGCAAAGAAACGGTGCACGGCAACGTCGGAAGAGAGCGCACGGCAATGGCCCAACACAGCTCACGGCAAATATTAGATGCACGGCAAAGGCGCTGGGCATTGTCGTGCCTCACCCTTTGGACAATCTTCAAAAGTGGGTTTATATACCTGCAACCATTATCACATGAGCTACCCTTCTCGGTAACTTGTTCTTCAAGACAATCTTCAAAAGTGGGCATATATACCAAGGTTTCTATCCAATTCTGGTGGTAAGCAGATATCATTCATCGCGTTGTCTTCAACTAGGTAGTTCACATGCGCTGACTGCATTTAGGCACATTATTCCAAGAAGAACTTAGAAAAGGCGCACGGCAAAGAAACCTGCCGCACGACAAAGGTGCATTTGCGCCCGGCAAAGGCTCCACCGCACGGCAAAGCACCTTTGTCGCACGGCAAAGAGAGGCGCACGACATGCTGCGGATAAGGCAACCCCAGGTTGGGCCACACGTGCGTCCCGACCACACAAACGCAAGTGCGACCCAACCACTCGGCCCTCACCCTCCTGCGCCCCTCCCGCGCCGCCGCCGCCGGTGCTCCCCTGCCGCCCTGCCGCCGCCGCTTCTGCCCCCCCAGCTCCCCCGCCGCCGCCGCCGCCGCTGCTGCTCCCCTCGCTTGCCCCTCCCCCGCACCTGCTCTCACCATGGCCGCCGCGGCCAAGTTGTTTAGCTAGGGACCTCCGCCGTCCCTGGTTCGCCCCTGCCCCTGCCGCCACGCCCGTGCCCCTCCCCTGCCGCCACGCCCCTGTGCCTCCCCTGTCGCCGCCACCTGGGCCGCCCCTGCCCTTGCCCCGCCGAGCTACGCTGCGGCCTGCCCTGCCTCCAATGCCCCTGCACAAAAGGTTAGTGTTAGTGTAAGGTTAGTGTTAGTGTAGTATAGTATTTAGTTAATTTAGTGTAGTATAAATTAGAAATAGGATTTTTGGTTTAGTATAAATTAGAAATATGATTTTAGTTTAGTATAAGATTTTGGGATTTCTATTTTCGTGCCCTCGGGTCCTTAGTTGTACTTAGTTTTTCCCATCTCCTTAGTTTTTCCTCAGTTTTCCCCAATCCCTTGTCTGTAACCCTGATGACCCACAAGTATAGGGGATCGCAACAGTCTTCGAGGGAAGTATTACCTAATTTATTGATTCGACACAAGGGGAGACAAAGAATACTTGTAAGCATTAACAACGGAGTTGTCAATTCAGCTGCACTGGAAACAGACTTGCTCGCAAGAGTTTATCAGTAGCAACGGTTTTATAGCGAGTATGAATAGTGAAATAACAAGAACGGTGAAATAAAGACAGCAGTAGTGATTATAGTAAACAGCAGGATTAAAATACGTAGGCA